>NW_026699451.1:0-146941 GCF_030435755.1 Ochotona princeps
TGAAGAAGGATCAGCCGAGTGGTTCTTGTGGGAGAACAACTCCATTTGGCTCACTAACTTCACACACCATCAGGCTTCCAAGCAGCTCTCAAGGAAACTCAGTTTTCACACTCTATCCTTAGTGCCCTTTGAGTGCCTAGGACTGAAATGAAGCTTGGTGAGCATCCCACACAAACGAATGCTCCACATGCGGGTTTCACATGCCACCAACTCCACATTCACAGGCAACTTTTGCGCCACAGCCGTTTTCAGATAGCCCTCAATGCAAAGGCTCTAGACGCAAATATTGGTGTGAGAGCTAATTCAATCAAGGAAACACTGCATGTTGGTGAAGCGCATATTGAAGAAGGATCAGCCGAGTGGTTCTTGTGGGAGAACAACTCCATTTGGCTCACTAACTTCACACACCATCAGGCTTCCAAGCAGCTCTCAAGAAACTCAGTTTTCACACTCTATGCTTAGTGCCCTTTGAGTGCATTATCTAGGAATGAACCTGGTAGAGCATCCCACACAAACGAATGCTCCACATGCGGGTTTCACATGCCATCAACTCCACATTCACAGGCAACTTCAGCGCCACAACCATTTTCAGATAGCCCTCAATTCAAAGGCTCTAGACGCAAATATTGGTGTCAGAGCTAATTCAATCAAGGAAACACTGCATGTTGGTGAAGGGCATATTGAAGAAGAATCAGCCGAGTGGTTCTTGTGGGAGAACAACTCCATTTGGCTCACTAACTTCACACACCATCAGGCTTCCAAGCAGCTCTCAAGGAAACTCAGTTTTCACACTCTATGCTTAGTGCCCTTTGAGTGCCTAGGACTGAAATGAAGCTTGGTGAGCATCCCACACAAACGAATGCTCCACATGCGGGTTTCACATGCCACCAACTCCACATTCACAGGCAACTTCAGCGCCACAGCCGTTTTCAGATAGCCCTCAATGCAAAGGCTCTAGACGCAAATACTGGTGTGAGAGCTAATTCAATCAAGGAAACACTGCATGTTGGTGAAGGGCATATTGAAGAAGGATCAGCCGAGTGGTTCTTGTGGGAGAACAACTCCATTTGGCTCACTAACTTCACACACCATCAGGCTTCCAAGCAGCTCTCAAGGAAACTCAGTTTTCACACTCTATGCTTAGTGCCCTTTGAGTGCATTATCTAGGAATGAACCTGGTAGAGCATCCCACACAAACGAATGCTCCACATGCGGGTTTCACATGCCATCAACTCCACATTCACAGGCAACTTCAGCGCCACAACCATTTTCAGATAGCCCTCAATTCAAAGGCTCTAGACGCAAATATTGGTGTCAGAGCTAATTCAATCAAGGAAACACTGCATGTTGGTGAAGGGCATATTGAAGAAGAATCAGCCGAGTGGTTTTTTGTGGGAGAACAACTCCATTTGGCTCACTAACTTCACACACCATCAGTCTTCCAAGCAGCTCTCAAGGAAACTCAGTTTTCACACTCTATGCTTAGTGCCCTTTGAGTGCCAAGGACTGAAATGAAGCTTGGTGAGCATCCCACACAAACGAATGCTCCACATGCGGGTTTCACATGCCACCAACTCCACATTCACAGGCAACTTCAGCGCCACAGCCGTTTTCAGATAGCCCTCAATGCAAAGGCTCTAGACGCAAATATTGGTGTGAGAGCTAATTCAATCAAGGAAACACTGCATGTTGGTGAAGCGCATATTGAAGAAGGATCAGCCGAGTGGTTCTTGTGGGAGAACAACTCCATTTGGCTCACTAACTTCACACACCATCAGGCTTCCAAGCAGCTCTCAAGGATACTCAGTTTTCACACTCTATGCTTAGTGCCCTTTGAGTGCCTAGGACTGAAATGAACCTGGTAGAGCATCCCACACAAACGAATGCTCCACATGCGGGTTTCACATGCCACCAACTCCACATTGACAGGCAACTTCAGCGCCACAGCCATTTTCAGATAGCCCTCAATGCAAAGGCTCTAGACGCAAATATTGGTGTGAGAGCTAATTCAATCAAGGAAACACTGCATGTTGGTGAAGGGCATATTGAAGAAGGATCAGCCGAGTGGTTCTTGTGGGAGAACAACTCCATTTGGCTCACTAACTTTACACACCATCAGGCTTCCAAGCAGCTCTCAAGGAAACTCAGTTTTCACACTCTATGCTTAGTGCCCTTTGAGTGCATTATCTAGGAATGAACCTGGTAGAGCATCCCACACAAACGAATGCTCCACATGCGGGTTTCACATGCCACCAACTCCACATTCACAGGCAACTTCAGCGCCACAGCCGTTTTCAGATAGCCCTCAATGCAAAGGCTCTAGACGCAATATTGGTGTGAGAGCTAATTCAATCAAGGAAACACTGCATGTTGGTGAAGGGCATATTGAAGAAGAATCAGCCGAGTGGTTCTTGTGGGAGAACAACTCCATTTGGCTCACTAACTTCACACACCATCAGGCTTCCAAGCAGCTCTCAAGGAAACTCAGTTTTCACACTCTATGCTTAGTGCCCTTTGAGTGCCTAGGACTGAAATGAAGCTTGGTGAGCATCCCCACACAAACGAATGCTCCACATGCGGGTTTCACATGCCACCCAACTCCACATTCACAGGCAACTTCAGCGCCACAGCCGTTTTCAGATAGCCCTCAATGCAAAGGCTCTAGACGCAAATACTGGTGTGAGAGCTAATTCAATCAAGGAAACACTGCATGTTGGTGAAGGGCATATTGAAGAAGGATCAGCCGAGTGGTTCTTGTGGGAGAACAACTCCATTTGGCTCACTAACTTCACACACCATCAGGCTTCCAAGCAGCTCTCAAGGAAACTCAGTTTTCACACTCTATGCTTAGTGCCCTTTGAGTGCATTATCTAGGAATGAACCTGGTAGAGCATCCCACACAAACGAATGCTCCACATGCGGGTTTCACATGCCATCAACTCCACATTCACAGGCAACTTCAGCGCCACAACCATTTTCAGATAGCCCTCAATTCAAAGGCTCTAGACGCAAATATTGGTGTCAGAGCTAATTCAATCAAGGAAACACTGCATGTTGGTGAAGAGCATATTGAAGAAGAATCAGCCGAGTGGTTCTTGTGGGAGAACAACTCCATTTGGCTCACTAACTTCACACACCATCAGGCTTCCAAGCAGCTCTCAAGGAAACTCAGTTTTCACACTCTATGCTTAGTGCCCTTTGAGTGCATTATCTAGGAATGAACCTGGTAGAGCATCCCACACAAACGAATGCTCCACATGCGGGTTTCACATGCCATCAACTCCACATTCACAGGCAACTTCAGCGCCACAGCCGTTTTCAGATAGCCCTCAATGCAAAGCTCTAGACACAAATATTGGTGTGAGAGCTAATTCAATCAAGGAAACACTGCATGTTGATGAAGGGCATATTGAAGAAGGATCAGCCGAGTGGTTCTTGTGGAGAACAACTCCATTTGGCTCACTAACTTCACACACCATCAGGCTTCCAAGCAGCTCTCAAGGAAACTCAGTTTTCACACTCTATGCTTAGTGCCCTTTGAGTGCATTATCAAGGAATGAACCTGGTAGAACATCCCACACAAACGTCTGCTCCACAAGCGGGTTTCACATGCCACCAACTCCACATTGACAGGCAACTTCAGCGCCACAGCCTTAGTTCAGATAGCCCTCAATGCCAAGGCTCTAGACGCAAATATTGGTGTGAGAGCTAATTCAATCAAGGAAACACTGCATGTTGGTGAAGGGCATATTGAAGAAGGATCAGCCGAGTGATTCTTGTGGAGAAACAACTCCATTTGGCTCACTAACTTCACACACCATCAGGCTTCCAAGCAGCTCTCAAGGAAACTCAGTTTTCACACTCTATGCTTAGTGCCCTTTGAGTGCATTATCTAGGAATGAACCTGGTAGAGCATCACACACAAACGAATGCTCCACATGCGGGTTTCACATGCCACCAACTCCACATTCACAGGCAACTCAGCGCCACAGCTGTTTTCAGATAGCCCTCAATGCAAAGGCTCTAGACGCAAATATTGGTGTGAGAGCTAATTCAATCAAGGAAACACTGCATGTTGGTGAAGGGCATATTGAAGAAGGATCAGCCGAGTGGTTCTTGTGGGAGAACAACTCCATTTGGCTCACTAACTTCACACACCATCAGGCTTCCAAGCAGCTCTCAAGGAAACTCAGTTTTCACACTCTATGCTTAGTGCCCTTTGAGTGCCTAGGACTGAAATGAAGCTTGGTGAGCATCCCACACAAACGAATGCTCCACATGCGGGTTTCACATGCCACCAACTCCACATTCGCAGGCAACTTCAGCGCCACTGCCGTTTTCAGATAGCCCTCAATGCAAAGGCTCTAGACGCCAATATTGGTGTGAGAGCTAATTCAATCAAGGAAACACTGCATGTTGGTGAAGGGCATATTGAAGAAGGATCAGCCGAGTGGTTCTTGTGGGAGAACAACTCCATTTGGCTCACTAACTTCACACACCATCAGGCTTCCAAGCAGCTCTCAAGGAAACTCAGTTTTCACACTCTATGCTTAGTGCCCTTTGAGTGCATTATCTAGGAATGAACCTGGTAGAGCATCCCACACAAACGAATGCTCCACATGCGGGTTTCACATGCCACCAACTCCACATTGACAGGCAACTTCAGCGCCACAGCCGTTTTCAGATAGCCCTCAATGCAAAGGCTCTAGACGCAAATATTGGTGTGAGAGCTAATTCAATCAAGGAAACACTGCATGTTGGTGAAGGGCATATTGAAGAAGAATCACCCGAGTGGTTCTTGTGGGAGAACAACTCCATTTGGCTCACTAACTTCACACACCATCAGGCATCCAAGCAGCTCTCAAGGAAACTCAGTTTTCACACTCTATGCTTAGTGCCCTTTGAGTGCCTAGGACTGAAATGAAGCTTGGTGAGCATCCCACACAAACGAGTGCTCCACATATGGGTTTCACATGCCACCAACTCCACATTCACAGGCAACTTCAGCGCCACAGCCGTTTTCAGATAGCCCTCAATGCCAAGGCTCTAGACGCAAATACTGGTGTGAGAGCTAATTCAATCAAGGAAACACTGCATGTTGGTGAAGGGCATATTGAAGAAGGATCAGCCGAGTGGTTCTTGTGGGAGAACAACTCCATTTGGCTCACTAACTTCACACACCATCAGGCTTCCAAGCAGCTATCAAGGATACTCAGTTTTCACACTCTATGCTTAGTGCCCTTTGAGTGCCTAGGACTGAAATGAAGCTTGGTGAGCATCCCACACAAACGAATGCTCCACATGCGGGTTTCACATGTCACCAACTCCACATTCACAGGCAACTTCAGCGCCACAGCCATTTTCAGATACCCTCAATTCAAAGGCTCTAGACGCAAATATTGGTGTGAGAGCTAATTCAATCAAGGAAACACTGCATGTTGGTGAAGGGCATATTGAAGAAGAATCAGCCGAGTGGTTTTTTGTGGGAGAACAACTCCATTTGGCTCACTAACTTCACACACCATCAGGCTTCCAAGCAGCTCTCAAGGAAACTCAGTTTTCACACTCTATGCTTAGTGCCCTTTGAGTGCATTATCTAGGAATGAACCTGGTAGAACATCCCACACAAACGAATGCTCCACATGCGGTTTTCACATGCCACCAACTCCACATTCACAGGCAACTTCAGCGCCACTGCCGTTTTCAGATAGCCCTCAATGCCAAGGCTCTAGACGCAAATATTGGTGTGAGAGCTAATTCAATCAAGGAAACACTGCATGTTGGTGAAGGGCATATTGAAGAAGGATCAGCCGAGTGGTTCTTGTGGAAGAACAACTCCATTTGGCTCACTAACTTCACACACCATCAGGCTTCCAAGCAGCTCTCAAGGAAACTCAGTTTTCACACTCTATGCTTAGTGCCCTTTGAGTGCCTAGGACTGAAATGAAGCTTGGTGAGCATCCCACACAAACGAATGCTCCACATGCGGGTTTCACATGCCACCAACTCCACATTCGCAGGCAACTTCAGCGCCACAGCCGTTTTCAGATAGCCCTCAATGCAAAGGCTCTAGACGCAAATATTGGTGTGAGAGCTAATTCAATCAAGGAAACACTGCATGTTGGTGAAGGGCATATTGAAAAAGGATCAGCCGAGTGGTTCTTGTGGGAGAACAACTCCATTTGGCTCACTAACTTCACACACCATCAGGCTTCCAAGCAGCTCTCAAGGAAACTCAGTTTTCACACTCTATGCTTAGTGCCCTTTGAGTGCATTATCTAGGAATGAACCTGGTAGAACATCCCACACAAACGAATGCTCCACATGCGGGTTTCACATGCCATCAACTCCACATTCACAGGCAACTTCAGCGCCACAGCCGTTTTCAGATAGCCCTCAATGCAAAGGCTCTAGACACAAATATTGGTGTGAGAGCTAATTCAATCAAGGAAACACTGCATGTTGGTGAAGGGCATATTGAAGAAGGATCAGCCGAGTGGTTCTTGTGGGAGAACAACTCCATTTGGCTCACTAACTTCACACACCATCAGGCTTCCAAGCAGCTCTCAAGGAAACTCAGTTTTCACACTCTATGCTTAGTGCCCTTTGAGTGCATTATCTAGGAATGAACCTGGTAGAACATCCCACACAAACGAATGCTCCACATCGGTTTTCACATGCCACCAACTCCACATTGACAGGCAACTTCAGCGCCACAGCCGTTTTCAGATAGCCCTCAATGCCAAGGCTCTAGACGCAAATATTGGTGTGAGAGCTAATTCAATCAAGGAAACACTGCATGTTGGTGAAGGGCATATTGAAGAAGGATCAGCCGAGTGGTTCTTGTGGGAGAACAACTCCATTTGGCTCACTAACTTCACACACCATCAGGCTTCCAAGCAGCTCTCAAGGAAACTCAGTTTTCACACTCTATGCTTAGTGCCCTTTGAGTGCATTATCTAGGAATGAACCTGGTAGAACATCCCACACAAACGAATGCTCCACATGCGGGTTTCACATGCCACCAACTCCACATTCACAGGCAACTTCAGCGCCACAGCTGTTTTCAGATAGCCCTCAATTCAAAGGCTCTAGAAGCAAATATTGGTGTGAGAGCTAATTCAATCAAGGAAACACTGCATGTTGGTGAAGGGCATATTGAAGAAGGATCAGCCGAGTGGTTCTTGTGGGAGAACAACTCCATTTGGCTCACTAACTTCACACACCATCAGGCTTCCAAGCAGCTCTCAAGGAAACTCAGTTTTCACACTCTATACTTAGTGCCCTTTGAGTGCCTAGGACTGAAATGAAGCTTGGTGAGCATCCCACACAAACGAATGCTCCACATGCGGGTTTCACATGCCACCAACTCCACATTCACAGGCAACTTCAGCGCCACAGCCGTTTTCAGATAGCCCTCAATGCAAAGGTTCTAGATGCCAATATTGGTGTGAGAGCTAATTCAATCAAGGAAACACTGCATGTTGGTGAAGGGCATATTAAAGAAGGATCAGCTGAGTGGTTCTTGTGGGAGAACAACTCCATTTGGCTCACTAACTTCACACACCATCAGGCTTCCAAGCAGCTCTCAAGGAAACTCAGTTTTCACACACTATGCTTAGTGCCTTTTGAGTGCTTTGAAATGCAAGGCTCTTACATCAACTTCGGCTTTAAATACATGTTAGCTATAGGGACGCAAAACAACATGTGGATGTGGCTTTTACTCAACATGAAAGGGCGCATGTTTCTTGATTGAGACCAACTCCACTCAAGTCGCTAACCTCACACACTTACACCATTAGACCCGTTTTGCACGAAATCCCTTTTGGTCACACTGTGCTATTTGTCATAAAACGCACTGTTTTGAAATTGAGCTTTATGAGAATTCCAGACAAAGCAAAGCTGTAACTGCTCCATTGAAATGCAATGAACTCCACGTTCAGAGATACCTTCATCGCCAAGGCAATTTTCAGCTAGCCTTGAAATGCAAGGCAATGGCATCAGCTCCAGCACTAAGTACATGCAAGCTATACGGACACAGCACAGCATGTGGATGAGGCTTTATTCAACACAAAAGGGCACAATGTTTCTTGTCTGTGACCAACTCCACTCAGGTCACTAATCTCACACACCATCACCATTAGACCCGTTTCGCACGAAAACCCTGTTTGGTCACACTGTGCATATTTGCCATAAAACGCACTGTGTTGAAATTGAGCTTTATGAGAATTCCACACAAAGCAAAGCTGTAACTGCTCCATTGAAATGCAACGAACTCCACGTTCAGAGATACTTCCATCGCCAAGGCAATTTTCAGCTAGCCTTGAAATGCAGGTCTCTTCCTTCAACTTCAGCTTTAAATGCATGCTAGCTATACGGACACAACACAGCATGTAGATGAGGCTTTATTCAACACAAAAGGGCACAATGTTTCTTGTGTGTGACCAACTCCACTCAGGTCACTAACCTCACACACCATCACCATTAGACCCGTTTCGCCTGAAAAAACAGTTTCGTCACAGTGTGTGTAATGGTCATAGAACGCATTGCAGTGAAAACTGGTTTATTGCGTATACACCACAAAGCAAAGCTGTAACTGCTCCATTGAAGTGCAACCAACTCCACGTTCAGAGAACACTTCATCACCAAGGCAATTTTCAGTTAGCTTTGAAATGGAAGGCTCTTACATCAACTTTGGCTTTAAATACATGTTCGCTGTACGGACTAAACAGCATGTGGATGAGGCTTTTACTCAACATCAATGGGCAGAGAGTTTCTTGTGTGAGACCAACTCCACTCAGGTCACTAACCTCACACACCATCACCATTAGACCCGTTTCGCACGAAAACCCTGTTTCGTAACACTGAGCATATTTGCCATAAAACGCACTGTGTGAAAATTGAGCTTTATACGATTCCAGACAAAGCAAAGCAGTAACTGCTCCATTGAAATGCAATGAACTCCACATTCAGAGATACCTTCATGGCCAAGGCAATTTTCAGCTAGCCTTGAAATGCAAGGCTCTGGCATCAGCTCCAGCACCAAGTACATGTTAGCTATAGGGACACAACACAGCATGTGGATGAGGCTTTTACTCAACACGAAAGGCCCAATGTTTCTTGTGTGAGACCAACTCCACTCACGACACTAATCTCACACACCATCACCATTAGACCCGTTTCGCACGAAAACCCTGCTTTGTAACTCTGTGCGTATTTGCCATAAAACGCACTTTGTGAAAATTGAGCTTTATACGATTCCAGACAAAGCAAAGCAGTAAATGCTCCATTGAAATGCAATGAACTCCACGTTCAGAGATACCTTCATAGCCAAGGCAATTTTCAGCTAGCCTTGAATGCAAGGCTCTGGCATCTGCTCCAGCACCAAGTACATGTTAGCTATAGGGACACAACACAGCATGTGGATGAGGCTTTTACTCAACATCAATGGGCAGAGAGTTTCTTGTGTGAGACCAACTCCACTCAGGTCACTAATCTCACACACCTACACCATTAGACCCGTTTCGCACGAAAACCCTGTTTGGTCACACTGTGCATATTTGTCATAAAACGCACTGTGTTGAAATTGAGCTTTATGAGAATTCCAGACAAAGCAAAACTGTAACTGCTCCATTGAAATGCAACGAACTCCACGTTCAGAGATACCTTCATCGCCAAGGCAATTTTCAGCTAGCCTTGAAATGCAGGTCTCTTCCTTCAACTTCAGCTTTAAATACATGGTAGCTATACGGACACAACACAGCATGTGGATGAGGCTTTTACTCAACATCAATGGGCAGAGAGTTTCTTGTGTGAGACCAACTCCACTCAGGTCACTAACCTCACACACCATCACCATTACACCCGTTTCGCACGAAAAACCAGTTTCGTGACAGTGTGTGTAATGGTCATAGAACGCATTGCAGTGAAAACCGGTTTATTGCGTATACACCACAAAGCAAAGCTGTAACTGCTCCATTGAAGTGCAACCAACTCCACGTTCAGAGAACACTTCATCACCAAGGCAATTTTCAGATAGCTTTGAAATGGAAGGCTCTTACATCAACTTCGGCTTTAAATACATTTTCGCTATACAGACTAAACAGCATGTGGATGAGGCCTTTACTCAACATCAATGTTCAGAGAGTTTCTTGTGTGAGACCAACTCCACTCAGGTCACTAATCTCACACACCATCACCATTAGACCCGTTTCGTACGAAAACCCTGTTTCGTAACACTGAGCATATTTGCTATAAAACGCACTGTATTGAATTGAGCTTTATGAGAATTCCACACAAAGCAAAGCTGCAACTGCTCCATTGAAATGCAACGAACTCCACGTTCAGAGATACTTCCATCGCCAAGGCAATTTTCAGCTAGCCTTGAAATGCAAGGCTCTGGCATCAGCTCCAGCACCAAGTACATGTTAGTTATAGGGACACAGCACAGCATGTGGATGAGCCTGTTACTCAACACGAAAGGCCCAATGTTTCTTGTGTGAGACCAACTCCACTCAAGTCACTAACCTCACACACCATCACCATTAGACCCGTTTCGCATGAAAACCCTGTTTGTTCACATTGTGCGTATTTGGCGTATAACGCACTGTTTTGAAATTGAGCTTTATGAGAATTCCAGACAAAGCAAAGCAGTAACTGCTCCATTGAAATGCAATGAACTCCACGTTCAGAGATACCTTCATCGCCAAGGCAATTTTCAGCTAGCCTTGAAATGCAAGGCTCTGGCATCAGCTCCAGCACCAAGTACATGTTAGCTATAGGGACACAACACAGCATGTGGATGAGGCTTTTACTCAACATCAATGGGCAGAGAGTTTCTTGTGTGAGACCAACTCCACTCACGACACTAATCTCGCACACCATCACAATTAGACCCGTTTCGCACGAAAACCCTGTTTGGTCACACTGTGCATATTTGTCATAAAACGCACTGCTTTGAAATTGAGCTTTATGAGAATTCCAGACAAAGCAAAGCTGTAACTGCTCCATTGAAATGCAACGAACTCCACGTTCAGAGATACTTCCATCGCCAAGGCAATTTTCAGCTAGCCTTGAAATGCACGTCTCTTCCTTCAACTTCAGCTTTAAAAACATGGTAGCTATACGGACACAACAGAGCATGTGGATGAGGCTTTATTCAACACAAAAGGGCACAATGTTTCTTGTGTGTGACCAACTCCACTCAGGTCACTAACCTCACACACCATCACCATTAGACCCGTTTCGCACGAAAAACCAGTTTCGTCACAGTGTGTGTAATGGTAATAGAACGCATTGCAGTGAAAACCGGTTTATTGCGTATATACCACAAAGCAAAGCTGTAACTGCTCCATTGAAGTGCAACCAACTCCACGTTCAGAGAACACTTCATCACCAAGGCAATTTTCAGATAGCTTTGAAATGGAAGGCTCTTACATCAAGTTCAGCTTTAAATACATGTTCGCTATACGGACTAAACAGCATGTGGATGAGGCTTTTACTCAACATCAATGGGCAGAGAGTTTCTTGTGTGAGACCAACTCCACTCAGGTCACTAACCTCACACACCATCACCATTAGACCCGTTTCGCACGAAAACCCTGTTTCGTAACACTGAGCATATTTGCCATAAAACGCACTGTGTTGAAATTGAGCTTTATGAGAATTCCACACAAAGCAAAGCTGCAACTGCTCCATTGAAATGCAACGAACTCCATGTTCAGAGATACTTCCATCGCCAAGGGAATTTTCAGCTAGCCTTGAGATGCAAGGCTCTGGCATCAGCTCCAGCACCAAGTACATGTTAGCTATAGGGACACAGCACAGCATGTGGATGAGGCTGTTACTCAACACGAAAGGCACAATGTTTCTTGTGTGAGACCAACTCCACTCAAGTCGCTAACCTCACACACCATCACCATTAGACCCGTTTCTCACGAAAACCCTGCTTTGTAACTCTGTGCGTATTTGCCTTAAAACGCACTGTGTGAAAATCGAGCTTTATACGATTCCAGACAAAGCAAAGCAGTAACTGCTCCATTGAAATGCAATGAACTCCACGTTCAGAGATACCTTCATCGCCAAGGCAATTTTCAGCTATCCTTGAAATGCAAGGCAATGGCATCAGCTCAGCACTAAGTACATGCAAGCTGTACGGACACAGCACAGCATGTGGATGTAGCTTTTCTTCAACACGAAAGGCACAATGTTTCTTGTGTGAGACCAACTCCACTCAAGTCACTAACCTCACACACTTACACCATTAGACCAGTTTCGCACGAAAACCCTGTTTGTTCACACTGTGCGTATTTGGCATAAAACGCACTGTCTGAAAATTGAGCTTTATAGGATTCCAGACAAAGCAAAGCAGTAACTACTCCATTGAAATGCAATGAACTCCACGTTCAGAGATACCTTCATCGCCAAGGCAATTTTCAGCTAGCCTTGAAATGCAAGGCTGTGGCATCAGCTCCAGCACCAAGTACATGCAAGCTATACGGACACAACACAGCATGTGGATGAGGCTTTTACTCAACATCAATGGGCAGAGAGTTTCTTGTGTGTGACCAACTCCACTCAGGTCACTAACCTCACACACCATCACCATTACACCCGTTTCGCAGGAAAAACCAGTTTCGTCACAGTGTGTGTAATGGTCATAGAACGCATTGCAGTGAAAACCGGTTTATTGCGTATACACCACAAAGCAAAGCTGTAACTGCTCCATTGAAGTGCAACCAACTCCACGTTCAGAGAACACTTCATCACCAAGGCAATTTTCAGATAGCTTTGAAATGGAAGGCTCTTACATCAACTTTGGCTTTAAATACATGTTCGCTGTACGGACTAAACAGCATGTGGATGAGGCCTTTACTCAACATCCATGGGCAGAGAGTTTCTTGTGTGAGACCAACTCCACTCAGGTCACTAACCTCACACACCATCACCATTAGACCCGTTTCGTACGAAAACCCTGTTTCGTAACTCTGAGCATATTTGCCATAAAACGCACTGTATTGAATTGAGCTTTATGAGAATTCCACACAAAGCAAAGCTGCAACTGCTCCATTGAAATGCAACGAACTCCATGGTGATTAGACCCGTTTCGCACGAAAACCCTGCTTTGTAACTCTGTGCGTATTTGCCATAAAATGCACTGTGTGAAAATTGAGCTTTATACGATTCCAGACAAAGCAAAGCAGTAACTGCTCCATTGAAATGCAATGAACTCCACGTTCAGAGATACCTTCATCGCCAAGGCAATTTTCAGCTAGCCTTGAAATGCAAGGGTCTGGCATCAGCTCCAGCACCAAGTACATGCAAGCTATATGGACACAACACAGCATGTGGATGAGGCTTTTACTCAACATTAATGGGCAGAGAGTTTCTTGTGTGAGACCAACTCCACTCAGGTCACTAATCTCACACACCTACACCATTAGAACCGTTTCGCACGAAAACCCTGTTTGGTCATACTGTGCATATTTGCCATAAAACGCACTGTGTTGAAATTGAGCTTTATGAGAATTCCAGACAAAGCAAAGCTGTAACTGCTCCATTGAAATGCAACGAACTCCACGTTCAGAGATACTTCCATCGCCAAGGCAATTTTCAGCTAGCCTTGAAATGCAGGTCTCTTCCTTCAACTTCGGCTTTAAATACATGTTCGCTATATGGACTAAACAGCATGTGGATGAGGCCTTTACTCAACATCAATGGGCACAATGTTTCTTGTGTGAGACCAACTCCACTCAGGTCACTAACCTCACACACCATCACCATTACACCCGTTTCGCACGGAAAACCAGTTTCGTGACAGTGTGTGTAATGGTCATAGAACGCATTGCAGTGAAAACTGGTTTATTGCGTATACACCACAAAGCAAAGCTGTAACTGCTCCATTGAAGTGCAACCAACTCCACGTTCAGAGAACACTTCATCACCAAGGCAATTTTCAGTTAGCTTTGAAATGGAAGGCTCTTACATCAACTTCGGCTTTAAATACATGTTCGCTGTACGGACTAAACAGCATGTGGATGAGGCTTTTACTCAACATCCATGGGCAGAGAGTTTCTTGTGTGAGACCAACTCCACTCAGGTCACTAATCTCACACACCATCACCATTAGACCCATTTCGCACGAAAACCCTGTTTCTTAACACTGAGCATATTTGCCATAAAACGCACTGTGTTGAAATTGAACTTTATGAGAATTTCAGACAAAGCAAAGCTGCAACTGCTCCATTGAAATGCAACGAACTCCATGTTCAGAGATACTTCCATCGCCAAGGCAATTTTCAGCTAGCCTTGAAATGCAAGGCTCTGGCATCAGCTCCAGCACCAAGTACATGTTAGCAATAGGGACACAGCACAGCATGTGGATGTAGCTTTTCTTCAACACGAAAGGGCACAATGTTTCTTGTGTGAGACCAACTCCAATCAAGTCACTAACCTCACACACTTACACCATTAGACCCGTTTCGCACGAAAACCCTGCTTTGTAACTGTGCGTATTTGCCATAAAACGCACTGTGTGAAAATTGAACTTTATACGATTCCAGACAAAGCAAAGCTGTAACTGCTCCATTGAAATGCAATGAACTCCACGTTCAGAGATACCTTCATCGCCAAGGCAATTTTCAGCTAGCCTTGAAATGCAAGGCTCTGGCATCAGCTCCAGCACCAAGTACATGCAAGCTATAAGGACACAACACAGCATGTGGATGAGGCTTTTACTCAACATCAATGGGCAGAGAGTCTCTTGTGTGAGACCAACTCCAATCAAGTCACTAACCTCACACACTTACACCATTAGACCCGTTTCGCACGAAAACCCTGCTTTGTTACTCTGTGCGTATTTGGCATAAAACGCACTGTGTTGAAATTGAGCTTTATGAGAATTCCACAAAAAGCAAAGCTGTAACTGCTCCATTGAAATGCAACGAACTCCATGTTCAGAGATACTTCCATCGCCAAGGCAATTTTCAGCTAGCCTTGAAATGCAAGGCTCTGGCATCAGCTCCAGCACCAAGTACATGTTAGCTATAGGGACACAGCACAGCATGTGGATGAGGCTTTATTCAACACAAAAGGGCACAATGTTTCTTGTGTGTGACCAACTCCACTCAGGTCACTAACCTCACACACCATCACCATTACACCCGTATCGCACGAAAAAACAGTTTCGTCACAGTGTGTGTAATGGTCATAGAACGCATTGCAGTGAAAACTGGTTTATTGCGTATACACCACAAAGCAAAGCTGTAACTGCTCCATTGAAGTGCAACCAACTCCACGTTCAGAGAACACTTCATCACCAAGGCAATTTTCAGTTAGCTTTGAAATGGAAGGCTCTTACATCAACTTCGGCTTTAAATACATGTTCGCTATACGGACTAAACAGCATGTGGATGAGGCTTTTACTCAACATCCATGGGCAGAGAGTTTCTTGTGTGAGACCAACTCCACTCAGGTCACTAACCTCACACACCATCACCATTAGACCCGTTTCGCACGAAAACCCTATTTCGTAACACTGAGCATATTTGCCATAAAACGCACTGTGTTGAAATTGAGCTTTATGAGAATTCCAGACAAAGCAAAGCTGTAACTGCTCCATTGAAATGCTACGAACTCCATATTCAGAGATACTTCCATCGCCAAGGCAATTTTCAGCTAGCCTTGAAATGCAAGGCTCTGGCATCAGCTCCAGCACCAAGTACATGTTAGCTATACGGACACAGCACAGCATGTGGATGTAGCTTTTCTTCAACACGAAAGGGCACAATGTTTCTTGTGTGAGACCAACTCCAATCAAGTCACTAACCTCACACACTTACACCATTAGACCCGTTTCGCACGAAAACCCTGCTTTGTTACTCTGTGCGTATTTGGCATAAAACGCACTGTGTTGCAATTGAGCTTTATGAGAATTCCACAAAAAGCAAAGCTGTAACTGCTCCATTGAAATGCTACGAAATCCATGTTCAGAGATACCTTCATTGCCAAGGCAATTTTCAGCTAGCCTTGAAATGCAAGGCTCTGGCATCAGCTCCAGCACCAAGTACATGTTAGCTATACGGACACAACACAGCATGTGGATGAGGCTTTTACTCAACATCAATGGGCAGAGTGTTTCTTGTGTGAGACCAACTCCACTCACGACACTAATCTCACACACCATCACCATTAGACCCGTTTCGCACGAAAACCCTGCTTTGTAACTCTGTGCGTATTTGCCATAAAACGCCCTGTGTGAAAATTGAGCTTTATAAGAATTCCAGACAAAGCAAAACAGTAACTGCTCCATTGAAATGCAATGAACTCCACGTTCAGAGATACCTTCATCGCCAAGGCAATTTTCAGCTAGCCTTGAAATGCAAGGCCTTGGCATCAGCTCCAGCACCAAGTACATGTTAGCTATAGGGACACAGCGCAGCATGTGGATGAGGCTGTTACTCAACACGAAAGGCACAATGTTTCTTGTGTGAGACCAACTCCACTCAAGTCGCTAACCTCACACACTTACACCATTAGACCCGTTTCGCACGAAAACCCTGCTTTGTAACTATGTGCGTATTTGCCTTAAAACGCACTGTGTGAAAATCGAGCTTTATACGATTCCAGACAAAGCAAAGCAGTAACTGCTCCATTGAAATGCAATGAACTCCACGTTCAGAGATACCTTCATCGCCAAGGCAATTTTCAGCTAGCCTTGAAATGCAAGGCCTTGGCATCAGCTCCAGCACCAAGTACATGTTAGCTATAGGGACACAGCGCAGCATGTGGATGAGGCTGTTACTCAACACGAAAGGCACAATGTTTCTTGTGTGAGACCAACTCCACTCAAGTCGCTAACCTCACACACTTACACCATTAGACCCGTTTCGCACGAAAACCCTGCTTTGTAACTATGTGCGTATTTGCCTTAAAACGCACTGTGTGAAAATCGAGCTTTATACGATTCCAGACAAAGCAAAGCAGTAACTGCTCCATTGAAATGCAATGAACTCCACGTTCAGAGATACCTTCATCGCCAAGGCAATTTTCAGCTATCCTTGAAATGCAAGGCTCTGGCATCAGCTCCAGCACTAAGTACATGCAAGCTATACGGACACAGCACAGCATGTGGATGTAGCTTTTCTTCAACACGAAAGGGCACAATCTTTCTTGTGTGAGACCAACTCCACTCAAGTCACTGACCTCACACACCATCACCATTAGACCCCTTTCGCACGAAAACCGTGTTTCGTAACACTGTGCATATTTGTCATAAAACGCACTGTGTTGAAATTGAGCTTTATGAGAATTCCACAAAAAGCAAAGCTGTAACTGCTCCATTGAAATGCAACGAACACCACGTTCAGAGATACTTCCATCGCCAAGGCAATTTTCAGCTAGCCTTGAAATGCAGGTCTCTTCCATCAACTTCAGCTTTAAATACATGGTAGCTATAGGGACACAACACAGCATGTGGATGAGGCTTTTACTCAACATCAATGGGCAGAGAGTTTCTTGTGTGAGACCAACTCCACTCAGGTCAGTAATCTCACACACCTACACCATTAGACCCGTTTCGCACGAAAACCCTGTTTGGTCACACTGTGCATATTTGTCATAAAACGCACTGTGTTATATTGAGCTTTATGAGAATTCCAGACAAAGCAAAGCTGTAACTGCTCCATTGAAATGCAACGAACTCCATGTTCAGAGATACTTCCATCGCCAAGGCAATTTTCAGCTAGCCTTGAAATGCAGGTCTCTTCCTTCAACTTCAGCTTTAAATACATGGTAGCTATACGGACACAACACAGCATGTGGATGAGGCTTTTACTCAACATCAATGGACAGAATTTCTTGTGTGTGACCAACTCCACTCAGGTCACTAACCTCACACACCATCACCATTACACCCGTTTCGCACGAAAAAACAGTTTCGTCACAGTGTGTGTAATGGTCATAGAACACATTGCAGTGAAAACTGGTTTATTGCGTATACACCACAAAGCAAAGCTGTAACTGCTCCATTGAAGTGCAACCAACTCCACGTTCAGAGAACACTTCATCACCAAGGCAATTTTCAGATAGCTTTGAAATGGAAGGCTCTTACATCAACTTCGGCTTTAAATACATGTTCGCTATACGGACTAAACAGCATGTGGATGAGGCCTTTACTCAAAATCCATGGGCAGAGAGTTTCTTGTGTGAGACCAACTCCACTCAGGTCACTAATCTCACACACCTACACCATTAGACCCGTTTCACACGAAAACCCTGTTTGGTCACACTGTGCATATTTGTCATAAAACGCACTGTGTTATATTGAGCTTTATGAGAATTCCAAGCAAAGCAAAGCTGTAACTGCTCCATTGAAATGCAACGAACTCCATGTTCAGAGATACCTCCATCGCCAAGGCAATTTTCAGCTAGCCTTGAAATGCAAGGCTCTGGCATCAGCTCCAGCACCAAGTACATGTTAGCTATAGGGACACAGCACAGCATGTGGATGAGGCTTTATTCAACACAAAAGGGCACAATGTTTCTTGTGTGTGACCAACTCCACTCAGGTCACTAACCTCACACACCATCACCATTACACCCGTTTCGCACGAAAAACCAGTTTCGTCACAGTGTGTGTAATGGTCATAGAACGCATTGCAGTGAAAACTGGTTTATTGCATATACACCACAAAGCAAAGCTGTAACTGCTCCATTGAAGTGCAACCAACTCCACGTTCAGAGAACACTTCATCACCAAGGCAATTTTCAGTTAGCTTTGAAATGGAAGGCTCTTACGTCAACTTCGGCTTTAAATACATGTTCGCTGTACGGACTAAACAGCATGTGGATGAGGCTTTTACTCAACATCAATGGGCAGAGAGTTTCTTGTGTGAGACCAACTCCACTCAGGTCACTAACCTCACACACCATCACCATTAGACCCGTTTCGCACGAAAACCCTGTTTCGTAACACTGAGCATATTTGCCATAAAACGCACTGTGTTGAAATTGAACTTTATGAGAATTTCAGACAAAGCAAAGCTGCAACTGCTCCATTGAAATGCAACGAACTCCATGTTCAGAGATACTTCCATCGCCAAGGCAATTTTCAGCTAGCCTTGAAATGCAAGGCTCTGGCATCAGCTCCAGCACCACGTACATGTTAGCTATAGGGACACAGCACAGCATGTGGATGTAGCTTTTCTTCAACACGAAAGGGCACAATGTTTCTTGTGTGAGACCAACTCCAATCAAGTCACTAACCTCACACACTTACACCATTAGACCCGTTTCGCACGAAAACCCTGCTTTGTTACTCTGTGCGTATTTGGCATAAAACGCACTGTGTTGCAATTGAGCTTTATGAGAATTCCACAAAAAGCAAAGCTGTAACTGCTCCATTGAAATGCAACGAACTCCATGTTCAGAGATACTTCCATCGCCAAGGCAATTTTCAGCTAGCCTTGAAATGCAAGGCTCTGGCATCAGCTCCAGCACCAAGTACATGTTAGCTATAGGGACACAGCACAGCATGTGGATGAGGCTTTTACTCAACATCAATGGGCAGAGAGTTTCTTGTGTGTGACCAACTCCACTCAGGTCACTAACCTCACACACCATCACCATTACACCCGTATCGCACGAAAAAACAGTTTCGTCACAGTGTGTGTAATGGTCATAGAACGCATTGCAGTGAAAACTGGTTTATTGCGTATACACCACAAAGCAAAGCTGTAACTGCTCCATTGAAGTGCAACCAACTCCACGTTCAGAGAACACTTCATCACCAAGGCAATTTTCAGTTAGCTTTCAAATGGAAGGCTCTTACATCAACTTCGGCTTTAAATACATGTTCGCTGTACGGACTAAACAGCATGTGGATGAGGCTTTTACTCAACATCAATGGGCAGAGAGTTTCTTGTGTGAGACCAACTCCACTCAGGTCACTAATCTCACACACCATCACCATTAAACCAGTTTCGCACGAAAACCCTATTTCGTAACACTGAGCATATTTGCCATAAAACGCACTGTGTTGAAATTGAGCTTTATGAGAATTCCAGACAAAGCAAAGCTGCAACTGCTCCATTGAAATGCAACGAACTCCATGTTCAGAGATACTTCCATCGCCAAGGCAATTTTCAGCTAGCCTTGAAATGCAAGGCTCTGGCATCAGCTCCAGCACCAAGTACATGTTAGCTATAGGGACACAGCACAGCATGTGGATGTAGCTTTTCTTCAACACGAAAGGGCACAATGTTTCTTGTGTGAGACCAACTCCAATCAAGTCACTAACCTCACACACTTACACCATTAGACCCGTTTCACACGAAAACCCTGCTTTGTAACTCTGTGCGTATTTGCCATAAAACGCCCTGTGTGAAAATTGAGCTTTATAAGAATTCCAGACAAAGCAAAGCAGTAACTGCTCCATTGAAATGCAATGAACTCCACGTTCAGAGATACCTTCATCGCCAAGGCAATTTTCAGCTAGCCTTGAAATGCAAGGCCATGGCATCAGCTACAGCACCAAGTACATGTTAGCTATAGGGACACAGCACAGCATGTGGATGAGGCTGTTACTCAACACGAAAGGCACAATGTTTCTTGTGTGAGACCAACTCCACTCAGGTCACTAATCTCACACACCATCACCATTAGACCCGTTTCGCACGAAAACTCTGCTTTTAACTCTGTGCGTATTGCCATAAAACGCACTGTGTGAAAATCGAGCTTTATACGATTCCAGACAAAGCAAAGCAGTAACTGCTCCATTGAAATGCAACGAACTCCACGTTCAGAGATACTTCCATCGCCAAGGCAATTTTCAGCTAGCCTTGAAATGCAAGGCTCTGGCATCAGCTCCAGCACCAAGTACATGCAAGCTATACGGACACAACACAGCATGTGGATGAGGCTTTTACTCAACATCAATGGACAGAATTTCTTGTGTGTGACCAACTCCACTCAGGTCACTAACCTCACACACCATCACCATTACACCCGTTTCGCACGAAAAAACAGTTTCGTCACAATGTGTGTAATGGTCACAGAACGCATTGCAGTGAAAACCGGTTTATTGCGTATACACCACAAAGCAAAGCTGTAACTGCTCCATTGAAGTGCAACCAACTCCACGTTCAGAGAACACTTCATCACCAAGGCAATTTTCAGATAGCTTTGAAATGGAAGGCTCTTACATCAACTTCGGCTTTAAATACATGTTCGCTATACGGACTAAACAGCATGGGGATGAGGCCTTTACTCAACATCCATGGGCAGAGAGTTTCTCGTGTGAGACCAACTCCACTCAGGTCACTAACCTCACACACCATCACCATTAGACCCGTTTCGCACGAAAACCCTGTTTCGTAACACTGAGCATATTTGCCATAAAACGCACTGTGTTGAAATTGAGCTTTATGAGAATTCCACAGAAAGCAAAGCTGCAACTGCTCCATTGAAATGCAACGAACTCCATGTTCAGAGATACCTTCATCGCCAAGGCAATTTTCAGCTAGCCTTGAAATGCAAGGCTCTAGCATCAGCTCCAGCACCAAGTACATGTTAGCTATAGGGACACAGCACAGCATGTGGATGTAGCTTTTCTTCAACACGAAAGGGCACAATGTTTCTTGTGTGAGACCAACTCCACTCAAGTCGCTAACCTCACACACCTACACCATTAGACCCGTTTCGCACGAAAACCCTTTTGGTCACACTGTGCATATTTGTCATAAAACGCACTGTTTTGAAATTGAGCTTTATGAGAATTCCAGACAAAGCAAAGCTGTAACTGCTCCATTGAAATGCAATGAACTCCACGTTCAGAGATACCTTCATCGCCAAGGCAATTTTCAGCTAGCCTTGAAATGCAAGGCAATGGCATCAGCTCCAGCACTAAGTACATGCAAGCTATAGGGACACAGCACAGCATGTGGATGTAGCTTTTCTTCAACACGAAAGGGCACAATGTTTCTTGTGTGAGACCAACTCCACTCAAGTCACTAACCTCACACACCATCACCATTAGACCCGTTTCGCACGAAAACCCTGTTTGTTCACACTGTGCGTATTTGGCATAAAACACACTGTGTTGAAATTGAGCTTTATGAGAATTCCAGACAAAGCAAAGCTGCAACTGCTCCATTGAAATGCAACGAACTCCATGTTCAGAGATACTTCCATCGCCAAGGCAATTTTCAGCTAGCCTTGAAATGCAAGGCTCTGGCATCAGCTCCAGCACCAAGTACATGTTAGCTATAAGGACACAGCACAGCATGTGGATGAGGCTTTATTCAACACAAAAGGGCACAATGTTTCTTGTGTGTGACCAACTCCACTCAGGTCACTAACCTCACACACCATCACCATTACACCCGTTTCGCACGAAAAAACAGTTTCGTCACAGTGTGTGTAATGGTCATAGAACGCATTGCAGTGAAAACTGGTTTATTGCGTATACACCACAAAGCAAAGGTGTAACTGCTCCATTGAAGTGCAACCAACTCCACGTTCAGAGAACACTTCATCACCAAGGCAATTTTCAGTTAGCTTTGAAATAGAAGGCTCTTACATCAACTTCAGCTTTAAATACATGTTCGCTATACGGACTAAACAGCATGTGGATGAGGCTTTTACTCAACATCAATGGGCAGAGAGTTTCTTGTGTGAGACCAACTCCACTCAGGTCACTAACCTCACACACCATCACCATTAGACCCGTTTCGCACGAAAACCCTGTTTCGTAACACTGAGCATATTTGCCATAAAACGCACTGTGTTGAAATTGAGCTTTATGAGAATTCCACACAAAACAAAGCTGCAACTGCTCCATTGAAATGCTACGAAATCCATGTTCAGAGATACTTCCATCGCCAAGGCAATTTTCAGCTAGCCTTGAAATGCAAGGCTCTGGCATCAGCTCCAGCACCAATTACATGTTAGCTATAGGGACAAAGCACAGCATGTGGATGAGGCGTTCACTCAACACGAAAGGGCACAACGTTTCTTGTGTGAGAACAACTCCACTCAAGTCGCTAACCTCACACACTTACACCATTAGACCCGTTTCGCACGAAAACCCTTTTGGTCACACTGTGCATATTTGTCATAAAACGCACTGTTTTGAAATTAAGCTTTATGAGAATTCCAGACAAAGCAAAGCTGTAACTGCTCCATTGAAATGCAACGAACTCCACGTTCAGAGATACTTCCATCGCCAAGGCAATTTTCAGCTAGCCTTGAAATGCAGGTCTCTTCCTTCAACTTCAGCTTTAAATGCATGTTAGCTATAGGGACACAGCACAGCATGTGGATGAGGCTGTTACTCAACACGAAAGGGCACAATGTTTCTTGTGTGAGACCAACTCCACTCAAGTCGCTAACCTCACACACCATCACCATTAGACCCGTTTCGCACGAAAACCCTTTTGGTCACACTGTGCATATTTGTCATAAAAGGCACTGTTTTGAAATTGAGCTTTATGAGAATTCCAGACGAAGCAAAGCTGTAACTGCTCCATTGAAATGCAATGAACTCCACGTTCAGAGATACCTTCATCGCCAAGGCAATTTTCAGCTAGCCTTGAAATGCAAGTCTCTGGCATCAGCTCCAGCACCAATTACATGTTAGCTACAGGGACACAGCACAGCATGTGGATGATGCGTTCACTCAACACGAAAGGGCACAACGTTTCTTGTGTGAGAACAACTCCACTCAAGTCGCTAACCTCACACACTTACACCATTAGACCCGTTTCGCACGAAAACCCTTTTGGTCACACTGTGCATATTTGTCATAAAACGCACTGTTTTGAAATTAAGCTTTATGAGAATTCCACACAAAGCAAAGCTGTAACTGCTCCATTGAAATGCAACGAACTCCACGTTCAGAGATACTTCCATCGCCAAGGCAATTTTCAGCTAGCCTTGAAATGCACGTCTCTTCCATCAACTTCAGCTTTAAATGCATGGTAGCTATAGGGACACAACACAGCATGTGGATGAGGCTTTTACTCAACATCAATGGGCAGAGAGTTTCTTTTGTGAGACCAACTCCACTCACGACACTAATCTCACACACCATCACAATTAGACCCGTTTCGCACGAAAACCCTGCTTTGTAACTCTGTGCGTATTTGCCATAAAACGCACTGTGTTGAAATTGAGCTTTATAAGATTCCAGACAAAGCTAAGCAGTAACTGCTCCATTGAAATGCAATGAACTCCACGTTCAGAGATACCTTCATCGCCAAGGCAATTTTCAGCTAGCCTTGAAATGCAAGGCTCTGGCATCAGCTCCAGCACCAAGTACATGTTAACTATAGGGACACAACACAGCATGTGGATGAGGCTTTATTCAACACAAAAGGGCACAATGTTTCTTGTGTGTGACCAACTCCACTCAGGTCACTAACCTCACACACCATCACCATTACACCCGTTTTGTACGAAAAAACAGTTTCGTCACAGTGTGTGTAATGGTCATTGAACGCATTGCAGTGAAAACTGGTTTATTGCGTATACACCACAAAGCAAAGCTGTAACTGCTCCATTGAAGTGCAACCAACTCCACGTTCAGAGAACACTTCATCACCAAGGCAATTTTCAGTTAGCTTTGAAATGGAAGGCTCTTACATCAACTTCGGCTTTAAATACATGTTCGCTATACGGACTACACAGCATGTGGATGAGGCTTTTACTCAACATCAATGGGCAGAGAGTTTCTTGTGTGAGACCAACTCCACTCAGGTCACTTACCTCACACACCATCACCATTACACCCGTTTCGCACGAAAACCCTATTTCGTAACACTGAGCATATTTGCCATAAAACTCACTGTGTTGAAATTGAGCTTTATGAGAATTCCAGACAAAGCAAAGCTGCAACTGCTCCATTGAAATGCAAAGAACTCCATGTTCAGAGATACTTCCATCGCCAAGGCAATTTTCAGCTACCCTTGAAATGCAAGGCTCTGGCATCTGCTGCACCACCAAGTACATGTTAGCTATAGGGACACAGCACAGCATGCTGATGAGGCTGTTACTCAAAACGAAAGGCACAATGTTTCTTGTGTGAGACCAACTCCACTCAAGTCGCTAACCTCACACACCATCACCATTAGACCCGTTTCGCACGAAAACCCTGCTTTATTACTCTGTGCGTATTTGGCATAAAACGCACTGTGTTGAAATTGAGCTTTATGAGAATTCCACAAAAAGCAAAGCTGCAACTGCTCCATTGAAATGCAACGAACTCCATGTTCAGAGATACTTCCATCGCCAAGGCAATTTTCAGCTAGCCTTGAAATGCAAGGCTCTGGCATCTGCTGCAGCACCAAGTACATGTTAGCTATAGGGACACAGCACAGCATGCGGATGAGGCTGTTACTCAAAACGAAAGGCACAATGTTTCTTGTGTGAGACCAACTCCACTCAAGTCGCTAACCTCACACACCATCACCATTAGACCCGTTTCGTACGAAAACCCTTTTGGTCACACTGTGCATATTAGTCATAAAAGGCACTGTTTTGAATTTGAGCTTTATGAGAATTCCAGACAAAGCAAAGCTGTAACTGCTCCATTGAAACACAATGAACTCCACGTTCAGAGATACCTTCATCGCCAAGGCAATTTTCAGCTAGCCTTGAAATGCAAGGCTCTGGCATCAGCTCCAGCACCAAGAACATGTTAGCTATAGGGACACAACACAGCATGTGGATGAGGCTTTTACTCAACACTAAATGGCACAATGTTTCTTGTGTGAGACCAACTCCACTCACGACACTAATCTCATACACTTACACCTTTAGACCCGTTTCGCACGAAAACCCTGTTTCGTAACACTGAGCATATTTGCCATAAAACGCACTGTGTTGAAATTGAGCTTTATGAGAATTCCACACAAAACAAAGCTGCAACTGCTCCATTGAAATGCTACGAAATCCATGTTCAGAGATACTTCCATCGCCAAGGCAATTTTCAGCTAGCCTTGAAATGCAAGTCTCTGGCATCAGCTCCAGCACCAAGTACATGTTAGCTATAGGGACACAGCACAGCATGTGGATGAGGCTTTTACTCAACACAAAAGGGCACAATGTTTCTTGTGTGAGACCAACTCCACTCACGACACTAATCTCACACACCATCACCATTAGACCCGTTTCGCACGAAAACCCTGGTTTGTAACTCTGTGCGTATTTGCCATAAAACGCACTGTGTGAAAATTGAGCTTTATACGATTCCAGACAAAGCAAAGCTGTAACTGCTCCATTGAAATGCAATGAACTCCACGTTCAGAGATACCTTCATCGCCAAGGCAATTTTCAGCTAGCCTTGAAATGCAAGGCTCTGGCATCAGCTCCAGCACCAAGTACATGTTAGCTATAGGGACACAACACAGCATGTGGATGAGGCTTTTACTCAACATCAATGGGCAGAGAGTTTCTTGTGTGAGACCAACTCCACTCACAACACTAATCTCACACACCATCACCATTAGACCCATTTCGCACGAAAACCCTGCTTTGTAACTCTGTGCGTATTTGGCATAAAACGCACTGTGTGAAAATTGAGCTTTATATGATTCCAGACAAAGCAAAGCTGTAACTGCTCCATTGAAATACAATGAACTCCACGTTCAGAGATACCTTCATCGCCAAGGCAATTTTCAGCTAGCCTTGAAATGCAGGTCTCTTCCATCAACTTCGGCTTTAAATGCATGTTAGCTATACGGACACAACACAGCATGTGGATGAGGCTTTATTCAACACAAAAGGGCACAATGTTTCTTGTGTGTGACCAACTCCACTCAGGTCACTAACCTCACACACCATCACCATTACACCCGTTTCGCACGGAAAAACAGTTTCGTCACAGTGTGTGTAATGGTCATAGAACGCAATGCAGTGAAAACTGGTTTATTGCGTATACACCACAAAGCAAAGCTGTAACTGCTCCATTGAAATGCAACGAACTCCACGTTCAGAGATACTTCCATCACCAAGGCAATTTTCAGCTAGCCTTGAAATGCAGGTCTCTTCCATCAACTTCAGCTTTAAATGCATCCTAGCTATACGGACACAACACAGCATGTGGATGAGGCTTTATTCAACACAAAAGGGCACAATGGTTCTTGTGTGTGACCAACTCCACTCAGGTCACTAACCTCACACACCATCACCATTACACCCGTTTCGCACGAAAAAACAGTTTCGTCACAGTGTGTGTAATGGTCATAGAACGCATTGCAGTGAAAACTGGTTTATTGCGTATACACCACAAAGCAAAGCTGTAACTGCTCCATTGAAGTGCAACGAACTCCACGTTCAGAGAACATTTCATCACCAAGGCAATTTTCAGTTAGCTTTGAAATGCAAGGCTCTGGCATCAGCTCCAGCACCAAGTACATGTTAGCTATAGGGACACAACACAGCATGTGGATGAGGCTTTTACTCAACATCAATGGGCAGAGACTTTCTTGTGTGAGACCAACTCCACTCAGGTCACTAACCTCACACGCCATCACCATTAGACCCGTTTCGCACGAAAACCCTATTTCGTAACACTGAGCATATTTGCCATAAAACGCACTGTGTTGAAATTGAGCTTTATGAGAATTCCACACAAAGCAAAGCTGCAACTGCTCCATTGAAATGAAAGGAACTCCATGTTCAGAGATACTTCCATCGCCAAGGCAATTTTCAGCTAGCCTTGAAATGCAAGGCTCTGGCATCAGCTCCAGCACCAAGTACATGTTAGCTATAGGGACACAGCACAGCATGTGGATGAGGCTTTATTCAACACAAAAGGGCACAATGTTTCTTGTGTGTGACCAACTCCACTCAGGTCACTAACCTCACACACCATCACCATTACACCCGTTTCGCACGAAAAAACAGTTTCGTCACAGTGTGTGTAATGGTCATAGAACGCATTGCAGTGAAAACTGGTTTATTGCGTATACACCACAAAGCAAAGCTGTAACTGCTCCATTGAAGTGCAACCAACTCCACGTTCAGAGAACACTTCATCACCAAGGCAATTTTCAGTTAGCTTTGAAATGGAAGGCTCTTACATCAACTTCAGCTTTAAATACATGTTCGCTATACGGACTAAACAGCATGTGGATGAGGCTTTTACTCAACATCAATGGGCAGAGAGTTTCTTGTGTGAGACCAACTCCACTCAGGTCACTAACCTCACACACCATCACCATTAGACCCGTTTCGCACGAAAACCCTATTTCGTAACACTGAGCATATTTGCCATAAAACGCACTGTGTTGAAATTGAGCTTTATGAGAATTCCACAAAAACCAAAGCAGTAACTGCTCCACTGAAATGCAACAAAATCCATGTTCAGAGATACTTCCATCGCCAAGGCAATTTTCAGCTAGCCTTGAAATGCAAGGCTCTGGCATCAGCTCCAGCACCAAGTACATGTTAGCTATAGGGACACAACACAGCATGTGGATGAGGCTTTTACTCAACATCAATGGGCAGAGAGTTTCTTGTGTGAGACCAACTCCACTCACGACACTAATCTCACTCACCATCACAATTAGACCCGTTTCGCACGAAAACCCTGCTTTGTAACTCTGTGCGTATTTGCCATAAAACGCAGTGTGAAAATTGAGCTTTATAAGATTCCAGACAAAGCAAAGCAGTAACTGTTCCATTGAAATGCAATGAACTCCACGTTCAGAGATACCTTCATTGCCAAGGCAATTTTCAGCTAGCCTTGAAATGCAAGGCTCTGGCATCAGCTCCAGCTTTAAATACATGGTAGCTATACGGACACAACACAGCATGTGGATGAGGCTTTTACTCAACATCAATGGGCAGAGAGTTTCTTGTGTGAGACCAACTCCACTCAGGTCACTAACCTCACACACCATCACCATTAGACCCGTTTCGCACGAAAACCGTATTTCGTAACACTGAGCATATTTGCCATAAAACGCACTGTGTTGAAATTGAGCTTTATGAGAATTCCACACAAAGCAAAGCTGCAACTGCTCCATTGAAATGCAACGAACTCCATGTTCAGAGATACTTCCATCGCCAAGGCAATTTTCAGCTAGCCTTGAAATGCAAGGCTCTGGCATCAGCTCCAGCACCAAGTACATGTTAGCTATAGGGACACAACACAGCATGTGGATGAGGCTGTTACTCAAAACGAAAGGCACAATGTTTCTTGTGTGAGACCAACTCCACTCAGGTCACTAACCTCACACACCATCACCATTAGACCCGTTTCGCATGAAAACCCTATTTCGTAACACTGAGCATATTTGCCATAAAACGCACTGTGTTGAAATTGAGCTTTATGAGAATTCCAGACAAAGCAAAGCTGCAACTGCTCCATTGAAATGAAACGAACTCCATGTTCAGAGATACTTCCATCGCCAAGGCAATTTTCAGCTAGCCTTGAAATGCAAGGCTCTGGCATCAGCTCCAGCACCAAGTACATGTTAGCTATAGGGACACAGCACAGCATGTGGATGAGGCTTTATTCAACACAAAACGGCACAATGTTTCTTGTGTGTGACCAACTCCACTCAGGTCACTAACCTCACACACCATCACCATTACACCCGTTTCGCACGAAAAAACACTTTCGTCACAGTGTGTGTAATGGTCATAGAACGCATTGCAGTGAAAACTGGTTTATTGCGTATACACCACAAAGCAAAGCTGTAACTGCTCCATTGAAGTGCAACCAACTCCACGTTCAGAGATACTTTCATCACCAAGGCAATTTTCAGTTAGCTTTGAAATGGAAGGCTCTTACATCAACTTCAGCTTTAAATACATGTTCGCTATACAGACTAAACAGCATGTGGATGAGGCTTTTACTCAACATCAATGGGCAGAGAGTTTCTTGTGTGAGACCAACTCCACTCAGGTCACTAACCTCACACACCATCACCATTAGACCCGTTTCGCACGAAAACCCTATTTCGTAACACTGAGCATATTTGCCATAAAACGCACTGTGTTGAAATTGAGCTTTATGAGAATTCCACACAAAGCAAAGCTGCAACTGCTCCATTGAAATGCAACGAACTCCATGTTCAGAGATACTTCCATCGCCAAGGCAATTTTCAGCTAGCCTTGAAATGCAAGGCTCTGGCATCTGCTCCAGCACCAAGTACATGTTAGCTATAGGGACACAGCACAGGATGTGGATGAGGCTGTTACTCAAAACGAAAGGTACAATGTTTCTTGTGTGAGACCAACTCCACTCAAGTCACTAACCTCACACACCATCACCATTAGACCCGTTTCGCGCGAAAACCCTTTTGGTCACACGGTGCATATTAGTCATAAAAGGCACTGTTTTGAATTTGAGCTTTATGAGAATTCCAGACAAAGCAAAGCTGTAACTGCTCCATTGAAATGCAATGAACTCCACGTTCAGAGATACCTTCATCGCCAAGGCAATTTTCAGCTAGCCTTGAAATGCAAGGCTCTGGCATCAGCTCCAGCACCAAGTACATGCAAGCTATGCGGACACAACACAGCATGTGGATGAGGCTTTATTCAACACAAAAGGGCACAATGTTTCTTGTGTGAGACCAACTCCACTCAGGTCACTAACCTCACACACCATCACCATTAGACCCGTTTCGCACGAAAAAACAGTTTCGTCACAGTGTGTGTAATGGTCATAGAACGCATTGCAGTGAAAACTGGTTTATTGCGTATACACCACAAAGCAAAGCTGTAACTGCTCCATTGAAGTGCAACCAACTCCACGTTCAGAGAACACTTCATCACCAAGGCAATTTTCAGATAGCTTTGAAATGGAAGGCTCTTACATCAACTTCAGCTTTAAATACATGTTCGCTATACGGACTAAACAGCATGTGGATGAGGCTTTTACTCAAATGGGCAGAGAGTTTCTTGTGTGAGACCAACTCCACTCAGGTCACTAACCTCACACACCATCACCATTAGACCCGTTTCGCACGAAAACCCTATTTCGTAACACTGAGCATATTTGCCATAAAACGCACTGTGTTGAAATTGAGCTTTATGAGAATTCCACAAAAAGCAAAGCTGTAACTGCTCCATTGAAATGCAACGAACTCCATGTTCAGAGATAATTCCATCGCCAAGGCAATTTTCAGCTAGCCTTGAAATGCAAGGCTCTGGCATCAGCTCCAGCACCAAGTACATGTTAGCTATAGGGACACAACACAGCATGTGGATGAGGCTTTTACTCAACATCAATGGGCAGAGAGTTTCTTGTGTGAGACCAACTCCACTCACGACACTAATCTCACTCACCATCACCATTAGACCCATTTTGCACGAAAACCCTGCTTTGTAACTCTGTGCGTATTTGCCATAAAACGCACTGTGTGAAAATTGAGCTTTATACGATTCCAGACAAAGCAAAGCAGTAACTGCTCCATTGAAATGCAATGAACTCCACGTTCAGAGATACCTTCATCGCCAAGGCAATTTTCAGCTAGCCTTGAAATGCAAGGCTCTGGCATCAGCTCCAGCACCAAGTACATGTTAGCTATAGGGACACAACACAGCATGTGGATGAGGCTTTTACTCAACACAAAAGGGCACAATGTTTCTTGTGTGAGACCAACTCCACTCACGACACTAATCTCACACACCATCACCATTAGACCCGTTTCGCATGAAAACCCTGGTTTGTAACACTGTGCGTATTTGCCATAAAACGCACTGTGTGAAAATTGAGCTTTATACGATTCCAGACAAAGCAAAGCAGTAACTGCTCCATTGAAATGCAATGAACTCCACGTTCAGAGATACCTTCATCGCCAAGGCAATTTTCAGCTAGCCTTGAAATGCAGGTCTCTTCCATCAACTTCAGCTTTAAATGCATGCTAGCTATACGGACACAACACAGCATGTGGATGAGGCTTTATTCAACACAAAAGGGCACAATGTTTCTTGTGTGAGACCAACTCCACTCAGGTCACTAACCTCACACACCATCACCATTAGACCCGTTTCGCACGAAAAAACAGTTTCGTCACAGTGTGTGTAATGGTCATAGAACGCATTGCAGTGAAAACTGGTTTATTGCGTATACACCACAAAGCAAAGCTGTAACTGCTCCATTGAAGTGCAACCAACTCCACGTTCAGAGAACACTTCATCACCAAGGCAATTTTCAGATAGCTTTGAAATGGAAGGCTCTTACATCAACTTCAGCTTTAAATACATGTTCGCTATACGGACTAAACAGCATGTGGATGAGGCTTTTACTCAAATGGGCAGAGAGTTTCTTGTGTGAGACCAACTCCACTCAGGTCACTAACCTCACACACCATCACCATTAGACCCGTTTCGCACGAAAACCCTATTTCGTAACACTGAGCATATTTGCCATAAAACGCACTGTGTTGAAATTGAGCTTTATGAGAATTCCACAAAAAGCAAAGCTGTAACTGCTCCATTGAAATGCAACGAACTCCATGTTCAGAGATAATTCCATCGCCAAGGCAATTTTCAGCTAGCCTTGAAATGCAAGGCTCTGGCATCAGCTCCAGCACCAAGTACATGTTAGCTATAGGGACACAACACAGCATGTGGATGAGGCTTTTACTCAACATCAATGGGCAGAGAGTTTCTTGTGTGAGACCAACTCCACTCACGACACTAATCTCACTCACCATCACCATTAGACCCATTTTGCACGAAAACCCTGCTTTGTAACTCTGTGCGTATTTGCCATAAAACGCACTGTGTGAAAATTGAGCTTTATACGATTCCAGACAAAGCAAAGCAGTAACTGCTCCATTGAAATGCAATGAACTCCACGTTCAGAGATACCTTCATCGCCAAGGCAATTTTCAGCTAGCCTTGAAATGCAAGGCTCTGGCATCAGCTCCAGCACCAAGTACATGTTAGCTATAGGGGACACAACACAGCATGTGGATGAGGCTTTTACTCAACACAAAAGGGCACAATGTTTCTTGTGTGAGACCAACTCCACTCACGACACTAATCTCACACACCATCACCATTAGACCCGTTTCGCATGAAAACCCTGGTTTGTAACACTGTGCGTATTTGCCATAAAACGCACTGTGTGAAAATTGAGCTTTATACGATTCCAGACAAAGCAAAGCAGTAACTGCTCCATTGAAATGCAATGAACTCCACGTTCAGAGATACCTTCATCGCCAAGGCAATTTTCAGCTAGCCTTGAAATGCAGGTCTCTTCCATCAACTTCAGCTTTAAATGCATGCTAGCTATACGGACACAACACAGCATGTGGATGAGGCTTTATTCAACACAAAAGGGCACAATGTTTCTTGTGTGAGACCAACTCCACTCAGGTCACTAACCTCACACACCATCACCATTAGACCCGTTTCGCATGAAAACCCTGGTTTGTAACTCTGTGCGTATTTGCCATAAAACGCACTGGGTGAAAATCGAGCTTTATACGATTCCAGACAAAGCAAAGCAGTAACTGCTCCATTGAAATGCAACGAACTCCATGTTCAGAGATACTTCCATCGCAAAGGCAATTTTCAGCTAGCCTTGAAATGCAAGGCTCTGGCATCAGCTCCAGCACTAAGTACATGCAAGCTATACGGACACAACACAGCATGTGGATGAGGCTTTATTCAACACAAAAGGGCACAATGTTTCTTGTGTAAGACCAACCCCACTCAGGTCACTAATCTCACACACCTACACCATTACACCCGTTTCGCACGAAAACCCTGTTTCGTCACACTGTGCATATTTGTCATAAAACGCACTGTTTTGAAATTGAGCTTTATGATAATTCCAGACAAAGCAAAGCTGTAACTGCTCCATTGAAATGCAATGAACTCCATGTTCAGAGATACTTCCATCGCCAAGGCAATTTTCAGTTAGCTTTGAAATGGAAGGCTCTTATATCAACTTCGGCTTTAAATACATGTTCGGTATACGGACTAAAGAGCATGTGGATGAGGCTTTTACTCAACATCAATGGGCAGAGAGTTTCTTGTGTGAGACCAACTCCACTCAGGTCACTAATCTCACACACCATCACCATTAGACCCGTTTCGCACGAAAACCCTGCTTCGTAACACTGAGCATATTTGCCATAATACGCACTGTGTGAAAATTGAGCTTTACAGGATTCCAGACAAGGCAAAGCAGTAACTGCTCCATTGAAATGCAATGAACTCCACATTCAGAGATACTTCCATCGCCAAGGCAATTTTCAGCTAGCCTTGAAATGCAAGGCTCTGGCATCAGCTCCAGCACCAAGTACATGTTAGCTATAGGGACACAACACAGCATGTGGATGAGGCTTTTACTCAACACTAAATGGCACAATGTTTCTTGTGTGAGACCAACTCCACTCACGACACTAATCTCATACACTTACACCTTTAGACCCGTTTCGCACGAAAACCCTGTTTCGTAACACTGAGCATATTTGCCATAAAACGCACTGTGTTGAAATTGGCTTTATGAGAATTCCAGACAAAACAAAGCTGCAACTGCTCCATTGAAATGCAACGAACTCCATGTTCGTTGCTACTTCCATCGCCAAGGCAATTTTCAGCTAGCCTTGAAATGGAAGGCTCTGGCATCAGCTCCAGCACCAAGTACATGTTAGCTATAGGGACACAGCACAGCATGTGGATGAGGCTTTATTCAACACAAAAGGGCACAATGGTTCTTGTGTGTGACCAACTCCACTCAGGTCACTAACCTCACACACCATCACCATTACACCCGTTTCGCACGAAAAAACAGTTTCGTCACAGTGTGTGTAATGGTCATAGAACGCATTGCAGTGAAAACTGGTTTATTGCGTATACACCACAAAGCAAAGCTGTAACTGCTCCATTGAAGTGCAACCAACTCCACGTTCAGAGAACACTTCATCACCAAGGCAATTTTCAGTTAGCTTTGAAATGGAAGGCTCTTACATCAACTTCAGCTTTAAATACATGTTCGCTATACGGACTAAACAGCATGTGGATGAGGCTTTTACTCAACATCAATGGGCAGAGAGTTTCTTGTGTGAGACCAACTCCACTCAGGTCACTAACCTCACACACCATCACCATTACACCCGTTTCGCACGAAAACCCTGCTTTATTACTCTGTGCGTATTTGGCATAAAACGCACTGTGTTGAAATTGAGCTTTATGAGAATTCCACAAAAAGCAAAGCTGCAACTGCTCCATTGAAATGCAACGAACTCCATGTTCAGAGATACTTCCATCGCCAAGGCAATTTTCAGCTAGCCTTGAAATGCAAGGCTCTGGCATCTGCTGCAGCACCAAGTACATGTTAGCTATAGGGACACAGCACAGCATGCGGATGAGGCTGTTACTCAAAACGAAAGGCACAATGTTTCTTGTGTGAGACCAACTCCACTCAAGTCGCTAACCTCACACACCATCACCATTAGACCCGTTTCGTACGAAAACCCTTTTGGTCACACTGTGCATATTAGTCATAAAAGGCACTGTTTTGAATTTGAGCTTTATGAGAATTCCAGACAAAGCAAAGCTGTAACTGCTCCATTGAAACACAATGAACTCCACGTTCAGAGATACCTTCATCGCCAAGGCAATTTTCAGCTAGCCTTGAAATGCAAGGCTCTGGCATCAGCTCCAGCACCAAGTACATGCAAGCTATGCGGACACAACACAGCATGTGGATGAGGCTTTTACTCAACACTAAATGGCACAATGTTTCTTGTGTGAGACCAACTCCACTCACGACACTAATCTCATACACTTACACCTTTAGACCCGTTTCGCACGAAAACCCTGTTTCGTAACACTGAGCATATTTGCCATAAAACGCACTGTGTTGAAATTGAGCTTTATGAGAATTCCACACAAAACAAAGCTGCAACTGCTCCATTGAAATGCTACGAAATCCATGTTCAGAGATACTTCCATCGCCAAGGCAATTTTCAGCTAGCCTTGAAATGCAAGTCTCTGGCATCAGCTCCAGCACCAAGTACATGTTAGCTATAGCGACACAGCACAGCATGTGGATGAGGCTTTTACTCAACACAAAAGGGCACAATGTTTCTTGTGTGAGACCAACTCCACTCACGACACTAATCTCACACACCATCACCATTAGACCCGTTTCGCACGAAAACCCTGGTTTGTAACTCTGGGCGTATTTGCCATAAAACGCACTGTGTGAAAATTGAGCTTTATACGATTCCAGACAAAGCAAAGCTGTAACTGCTCCATTGAAATGCAATGAACTCCACGTTCAGAGATACCTTCATCGCCAAGGCAATTTTCAGCTAGCCTTGAAATGCAAGGCTCTGGCATCAGCTCCAGCACCAAGTACATGTTAGCTATAGGGACACAACACAGCATGTGGATGAGGCTTTTACTCAACATCAATGGGCAGAGAGTTTCTTGTGTGAGACCAACTCCACTCACAACACTAATCTCACACACCATCACCATTAGACCCATTTCGCACGAAAACCCTGCTTTGTAACTCTGTGCGTATTTGGCATAAAACGCACTGTGTGAAAATTGAGCTTTATATGATTCCAGACAAAGCAAAGCTGTAACTGCTCCATTGAAATACAATGAACTCCACGTTCAGAGATACCTTCATCGCCAAGGCAATTTTCAGCTAGCCTTGAAATGCAGGTCTCTTCCATCAACTTCGGCTTTAAATGCATGTTAGCTATACGGACACAACACAGCATGTGGATGAGGCTTTATTCAACACAAAAGGGCACAATGTTTCTTGTGTGTGACCAACTCCACTCAGGTCACTAACCTCACACACCATCACCATTACACCCGTTTCGCACGAAAAAACACTTTCGTCACAGTGTGTGTAATGGTCATAGAACGCAATGCAGTGAAAACTGGTTTATTGCGTATACACCACAAAGCAAAGCTGTAACTGCTCCATTGAAATGCAACGAACTCCACGTTCAGAGATACTTCCATCACCAAGGCAATTTTCAGCTAGCCTTGAAATGCAGGTCTCTTCCATCAACTTCAGCTTTAAATGCATCCTAGCTATACGGACACAACACAGCATGTGGATGAGGCTTTATTCAACACAAAACGGCACAATGGTTCTTGTGTGTGACCAACTCCACTCAGGTCACTAACCTCACACACCATCACCATTACACCCGTTTCGCACGAAAAAACAGTTTCGTCACAGTGTGTGTAATGGTCATAGAACGCATTGCAGTGAAAACTGGTTTATTGCGTATACACCACAAAGCAAAGCTGTAACTGCTCCATTGAAGTGCAACGAACTCCACGTTCAGAGAACATTTCATCACCAAGGCAATTTTCAGTTAGCTTTGAAATGCAAGGCTCTGGCATCAGCTCCAGCACCAAGTACATGTTAGCTATAGGGACACAACACAGCATGTGGATGAGGCTTTTACTCAACATCAATGGGCAGAGACTTTCTTGTGTGAGACCAACTCCACTCAGGTCACTAACCTCACACGCCATCACCATTAGACCCGTTTCGCACGAAAACCCTATTTCGTAACACTGAGCATATTTGCCATAAAACGCACTGTGTTGAAATTGAGCTTTATGAGAATTCCACACAAAGCAAAGCTGCAACTGCTCCATTGAAATGAAAGGAACTCCATGTTCAGAGATACTTCCATCGCCAAGGCAATTTTCAGCTAGCCTTGAAATGCAAGGCTCTGGCATCAGCTCCAGCACCAAGTACATGTTAGCTATAGGGACACAGCACAGCATGTGGATGAGGCTTTATTCAACACAAAAGGGCACAATGTTTCTTGTGTGTGACCAACTCCACTCAGGTCACTAACCTCACACACCATCACCATTACACCCGTTTCGCACGAAAAAACAGTTTCGTCACAGTGTGTGTAATGGTCATAGAACGCATTGCAGTGAAAACTGGTTTATTGCGTATACACCACAAAGCAAAGCTGTAACTGCTCCATTGAAGTGCAACCAACTCCACGTTCAGAGAACACTTCATCACCAAGGCAATTTTCAGTTAGCTTTGAAATGGAAGGCTCTTACATCAACTTCAGCTTTAAATACATGTTCGCTATACGGACTAAACAGCATGTGGATGAGGCTTTTACTCAACATCAATGGGCAGAGAGTTTCTTGTGTGAGACCAACTCCACTCAGGTCACTAACCTCACACACCATCACCATTAGACCCGTTTCGCACGAAAACCCTATTTCGTAACACTGAGCATATTTGCCATAAAACGCACTGTGTTGAAATTGAGCTTTATGAGAATTCCACAAAAACCAAAGCAGTAACTGCTCCACTGAAATGCAACAAAATCCATGTTCAGAGATACTTCCATCGCCAAGGCAATTTTCAGCTAGCCTTGAAATGCAAGGCTCTGGCATCAGCTCCAGCACCAAGTACATGTTAGCTATAGGGACACAACACAGCATGTGGATGAGGCTTTTACTCAACATCAATGGGCAGAGAGTTTCTTGTGTGAGACCAACTCCACTCACGACACTAATCTCACTCACCATCACAATTAGACCCGTTTCGCACGAAAACCCTGCTTTGTAACTCTGTGCGTATTTGCCATAAAATGCAGTGTGAAAATTGAGCTTTATAAGATTCCAGACAAAGCAAAGCAGTAACTGTTCCATTGAAATGCAATGAACTCCACGTTCAGAGATACCTTCATTGCCAAGGCAATTTTCAGCTAGCCTTGAAATGCAAGGCTCTGGCATCAGCTCCAGCTTTAAATACATGGTAGCTATACGGACACAACACAGCATGTGGATGAGGCTTTTACTCAACATCAATGGGCAGAGAGTTTCTTGTGTGAGACCAACTCCACTCAGGTCACTAACCTCACACACCATCACCATTAGACCCGTTTCGCACGAAAACCGTATTTCGTAACACTGAGCATATTTGCCATAAAACGCACTGTGTTGAAATTGAGCTTTATGAGAATTCCACACAAAGCAAAGCTGCAACTGCTCCATTGAAATGCAACGAACTCCATGTTCAGAGATACTTCCATCGCCAAGGCAATTTTCAGCTAGCCTTGAAATGCAAGGCTCTGGCATCAGCTCCAGCACCAAGTACATGTTAGCTATAGGGACACAACACAGCATGTGGATGAGGCTGTTACTCAAAACGAAAGGCACAATGTTTCTTGTGTGAGACCAACTCCACTCAGGTCACTAACCTCACACACCATCACCATTAGACCCGTTTCGCATGAAAACCCTATTTCGTAACACTGAGCATATTTGCCATAAAACGCACTGTGTTGAAATTGAGCTTTATGAGAATTCCAGACAAAGCAAAGCTGCAACTGCTCCATTGAAATGAAACGAACTCCATGTTCAGAGATACTTCCATCGCCAAGGCAATTTTCAGCTAGCCTTGAAATGCAAGGCTCTGGCATCAGCTCCAGCACCAAGTACATGTTAGCTATAGGGACACAGCACAGCATGTGGATGAGGCTTTATTCAACACAAAACGGCACAATGTTTCTTGTGTGTGACCAACTCCACTCAGGTCACTAACCTCACACACCATCACCATTACACCCGTTTCGCACGAAAAAACACTTTCGTCACAGTGTGTGTAATGGTCATAGAACGCATTGCAGTGAAAACTGGTTTATTGCGTATACACCACAAAGCAAAGCTGTAACTGCTCCATTGAAGTGCAACCAACTCCACGTTCAGAGATACTTTCATCACCAAGGCAATTTTCAGTTAGCTTTGAAATGGAAGGCTCTTACATCAACTTCAGCTTTAAATACATGTTCGCTATACAGACTAAACAGCATGTGGATGAGGCTTTTACTCAACATCAATGGGCAGAGAGTTTCTTGTGTGAGACCAACTCCACTCAGGTCACTAACCTCACACACCATCACCATTAGACCCGTTTCGCACGAAAACCCTATTTCGTAACACTGAGCATATTTGCCATAAAACGCACTGTGTTGAAATTGAGCTTTATGAGAATTCCACACAAAGCAAAGCTGCAACTGCTCCATTGAAATGCAACGAACTCCATGTTCAGAGATACTTCCATCGCCAAGGCAATTTTCAGCTAGCCTTGAAATGCAAGGCTCTGGCATCTGCTCCAGCACCAAGTACATGTTAGCTATAGGGACACAGCACAGGATGTGGATGAGGCTGTTACTCAAAACGAAAGGTACAATGTTTCTTGTGTGAGACCAACTCCACTCAAGTCACTAACCTCACACACCATCACCATTAGACCCGTTTCGCGCGAAAACCCTTTTGGTCACACGGTGCATATTAGTCATAAAAGGCACTGTTTTGAATTTGAGCTTTATGAGAATTCCAGACAAAGCAAAGCTGTAACTGCTCCATTGAAATGCAATGAACTCCACGTTCAGAGATACCTTCATCGCCAAGGCAATTTTCAGCTAGCCTTGAAATGCAAGGCTCTGGCATCAGCTAGAGCACCAAGTACATGCAAGCTATGCGGACACAACACAGCATGTGGATGAGGCTTTATTCAACACAAAAGGGCACAATGTTTCTTGTGTGAGACCAACTCCACTCAGGTCACTAACCTCACACACCATCACCATTAGACCCGTTTCGCACGAAAAAACAGTTTCGTCACAGTGTGTGTAATGGTCATAGAACGCATTGCAGTGAAAACTGGTTTATTGCGTATACACCACAAAGCAAAGCTGTAACTGCTCCATTGAAGTGCAACCAACTCCACGTTCAGAGAACACTTCATCACCAAGGCAATTTTCAGATAGCTTTGAAATGGAAGGCTCTTACATCAACTTCAGCTTTAAATACATGTTCGCTATACGGACTAAACAGCATGTGGATGAGGCTTTTACTCAAATGGGCAGAGAGTTTCTTGTGTGAGACCAACTCCACTCAGGTCACTAACCTCACACACCATCACCATTAGACCCGTTTCGCACGAAAACCCTATTTCGTAACACTGAGCATATTTGCCATAAAACGCACTGTGTTGAAATTGAGCTTTATGAGAATTCCACAAAAAGCAAAGCTGTAACTGCTCCATTGAAATGCAACGAACTCCATGTTCAGAGATAATTCCATCGCCAAGGCAATTTTCAGCTAGCCTTGAAATGCAAGGCTCTGGCATCAGCTCCAGCACCAAGTACATGTTAGCTATAGGGACACAACACAGCATGTGGATGAGGCTTTTACTCAACATCAATGGGCAGAGAGTTTCTTGTGTGAGACCAACTCCACTCACGACACTAATCTCACTCACCATCACCATTAGACCCATTTTGCACGAAAACCCTGCTTTGTAACTCTGTGCGTATTTGCCATAAAACGCACTGTGTGAAAATTGAGCTTTATACGATTCCAGACAAAGCAAAGCAGTAACTGCTCCATTGAAATGCAATGAACTCCACGTTCAGAGATACCTTCATCGCCAAGGCAATTTTCAGCTAGCCTTGAAATGCAAGGCTCTGGCATCAGCTCCAGCACCAAGTACATGTTAGCTATAGGGACACAACACAGCATGTGGATGAGGCTTTTACTCAACACAAAAGGGCACAATGTTTCTTGTGTGAGACCAACTCCACTCACGACACTAATCTCACACACCATCACCATTAGACCCGTTTCGCATGAAAACCCTGGTTTGTAACACTGTGCGTATTTGCCATAAAACGCACTGTGTGAAAATTGAGCTTTATACGATTCCAGACAAAGCAAAGCAGTAACTGCTCCATTGAAATGCAATGAACTCCACGTTCAGAGATACCTTCATCGCCAAGGCAATTTTCAGCTAGCCTTGAAATGCAGGTCTCTTCCATCAACTTCAGCTTTAAATGCATGCTAGCTATACGGACACAACACAGCATGTGGATGAGGCTTTATTCAACACAAAAGGGCACAATGTTTCTTGTGTGAGACCAACTCCACTCAGGTCACTAACCTCACACACCATCACCATTAGACCCGTTTCGCATGAAAACCCTGGTTTGTAACTCTGTGCGTATTTGCCATAAAACGCACTGGGTGAAAATCGAGCTTTATACGATTCCAGACAAAGCAAAGCAGTAACTGCTCCATTGAAATGCAACGAACTCCATGTTCAGAGATACTTCCATCGCAAAGGCAATTTTCAGCTAGCCTTGAAATGCAAGGCTCTGGCATCAGCTCCAGCACTAAGTACATGCAAGCTATACGGACACAACACAGCATGTGGATGAGGCTTTATTCAACACAAAAGGGCACAATGTTTCTTGTGTAAGACCAACCCCACTCAGGTCACTAATCTCACACACCTACACCATTAGACCCGTTTCGCACGAAAACCCTGTTTCGTCACACTGTGCATATTTGTCATAAAACGCACTGTTTTGAAATTGAGCTTTATGATAATTCCAGACAAAGCAAAGCTGTAACTGCTCCATTGAAATGCAATGAACTCCATGTTCAGAGATACTTCCATCGCCAAGGCAATTTTCAGTTAGCTTTGAAATGGAAGGCTCTTATATCAACTTCGGCTTTAAATACATGTTCGGTATACGGACTAAAGAGCATGTGGATGAGGCTTTTACTCAACATCAATGGGCAGAGAGTTTCTTGTGTGAGACCAACTCCACTCAGGTCACTAATCTCACACACCATCACCATTAGACCCGTTTCGCACGAAAACCCTGCTTCGTAACACTGAGCATATTTGCCATAATACGCACTGTGTGAAAATTGAGCTTTACAGGATTCCAGACAAGGCAAAGCAGTAACTGCTCCATTGAAATGCAATGAACTCCACATTCAGAGATACTTCCATCGCCAAGGCAATTTTCAGCTAGCCTTGAAATGCAAGGCTCTGGCATCAGCTCCAGCACCAAGTACATGTTAGCTATAGGGACACAACACAGCATGTGGATGAGGCTTTTACTCAACACTAAATGGCACAATGTTTCTTGTGTGAGACCAACTCCACTCACGACACTAATCTCATACACTTACACCTTTAGACCCGTTTCGCACGAAAACCCTGTTTCGTAACACTGAGCATATTTGCCATAAAACGCACTGTGTTGAAATTGGCTTTATGAGAATTCCAGACAAAACAAAGCTGCAACTGCTCCATTGAAATGCAACGAACTCCATGTTCGTTGCTACTTCCATCGCCAAGGCAATTTTCAGCTAGCCTTGAAATGGAAGGCTCTGGCATCAGCTCCAGCACCAAGTACATGTTAGCTATAGGGACACAGCACAGCATGTGGATGAGGCTTTATTCAACACAAAAGGGCACAATGGTTCTTGTGTGTGACCAACTCCACTCAGGTCACTAACCTCACACACCATCACCATTACACCCGTTTCGCACGAAAAAACAGTTTCGTCACATTGTGTGTAATGGTCATAGAACGCATTGCAGTGAAAACTGGTTTATTGCGTATACACCACAAAGCAAAGCTGTAACTGCTCCATTGAAGTGCAACCAACTCCACGTTCAGAGAACACTTCATCACCAAGGCAATTTTCAGTTAGCTTTGAAATGGAAGGCTCTTACATCAACTTCAGCTTTAAATACATGTTCGCTATACGGACTAAACAGCATGTGGATGAGGCTTTTACTCAACATCAATGGGCAGAGAGTTTCTTGTGTGAGACCAACTCCACTCAGGTCACTAACCTCACACACCATCACCATTACACCCGTTTCGCACGAAAACCCTATTTCGTAACACTGAGCATATTTGCCATAAAACGCACTGTGTTGAAATTGAGCTTTATGAGAATTCCACAAAAACCAAAGCAGTAAATGCTCCACTGAAATGCAACAAAATCCATGTTCAGAGATACTTCCATCGCCAAGGCAATTTTCAGCTAGCCTTGAAATGCAAGGCTCTGGCATCAGCTCCAGCACCAAGTACATGTTAGCTATAGGGACACAACACAGCATGTGGATGAGGCTTTTACTCAACATCAATGGGCAGAGAGTTTCTTGTGTGAGACCAACTCCACTCACGACACTAATCTCACACACCATCACAATTAGACCCGTTTCGCACGAAAACCCTGCTTTGTAACTCTTTGCGTATTTGCCATAAAACGCACTGTGTTGAAATTGAGCTTTATAAGATTCCAGACAAAGCTAAGCAGTAACTGCTCCATTGAAATGCAATGAACTCCACGTTCAGAGATACCTTCATCGCCAAGGCAATTTTCAGCTAGCCTTGAAATGCAAGGCTCTGGCATCAGCTCCAGCACCAAGTACATGTTAACTATAGGGACACAACACAGCATGTGGATGAGGCTTTATTCAACACAAAAGGGCACAATGTTTCTTGTGTGTGACCAACTCCACTCAGGTCACTAACCTCACACACCATCACCATTACACCCGTTTTGTACGAAAAAACAGTTTCGTCACAGTGTGTGTAATGGTCATTGAACGCATTGCAGTGAAAACTGGTTTATTGCGTATACACCACAAAGCAAAGCTGTAACTGCTCCATTGAAGTGCAACCAACTCCACGTTCAGAGAACACTTCATCACCAAGGCAATTTTCAGTTAGCTTTGAAATGGAAGGCTCTTACATCAACTTCGGCTTTAAATACATGTTCGCTATACGGACTAAACAGCATGTGGATGAGGCTTTTACTCAACATCAATGGGCAGAGAGTTTCTTGTGTGAGACCAACTCCACTCAGGTCACTAACCTCACACACCATCACCATTACACCCGTTTCGCACGAAAACCCTATTTCGTAACACTGAGCATATTTGCCATAAAACGCACTGTGTTGAAATTGAGCTTTATGAGAATTCCACACAAAACAAAGCTGCAACTGCTCCATTGAAATGCTACGAAATCCATGTTCAGAGATACTTCCATCGCCAAGGCAATTTTCAGCTAGCCTTGAAATGCAAGTCTCTAGCATCAGCTCCAGCACCAAGTACATGTTAGCTATAGGGACACAGCACAGCATGTGGATGAGGCTTTTACTCAACACAAAAGGGCACAATGTTTCTTGTGTGAGACCAACTCCACTCACGACACTAATCTCACACACCATCACCATTAGACCCGTTTCGCACGAAAACCCTGGTTTGTAACTCTGTGCGTATTTGCCATAAAACGCACTGTGTGAAAATTGAGCTTTATACGATTCCAGACAAAGCAAAGCTGTAACTGCTCCATTGAAATGCAATGAACTCCACGTTCAGAGATACCTTCATCGCCAAGGCAATTTTCAGCTAGCCTTGAAATGCAAGGCTCTGGCATCAGCTCCAGCACCAAGTACATGTTAGCTATAGGGACACAACACAGCATGTGGATGAGGCTTTTACTCAACATCAATGGGCAGAGAGTTTCTTGTGTGAGACCAACTCCACTCACAACACTAATCTCACACACCATCACCATTAGACCCATTTCGCACGAAAACCCTGCTTTGTAACTCTGTGCGTATTTGGCATAAAACGCACTGTGTGAAAATTGAGCTTTATATGATTCCAGACAAAGCAAAGCTGTAACTGCTCCATTGAAATACAATGAACTCCACGTTCAGAGATACCTTCATCGCCAAGGCAATTTTCAGCTAGCCTTGAAATGCAGGTCTCTTCCATCAACTTCGGCTTTAAATGCATGTTAGCTATACGGACACAACACAGCATGTGGATGAGGCTTTATTCAACACAAAAGGGCACAATGTTTCTTGTGTGTGACCAACTCCACTCAGGTCACTAACCTCACACACCATCACCATTACACCCGTTTCGCACGAAAAAACAGTTTCGTCACAGTGTGTGTAATGGTCATAGAACGCAATGCAGTGAAAACTGGTTTATTGCGTATACACCACAAAGCAAAGCTGTAACTGCTCCATTGAAATGCAACGAACTCCACGTTCAGAGATACTTCCATCACCAAGGCAATTTTCAGCTAGCCTTGAAATGCAGGTCTCTTCCATCAACTTCAGCTTTAAATGCATCCTAGCTATACGGACACAACACAGCATGTGGATGAGGCTTTATTCAACACAAAAGGGCACAATGGTTCTTGTGTGTGACCAACTCCACTCAGGTCACTAACCTCACACACCATCACCATTAGACCCGTTTCGCACGAAAAAACAGTTTCGTCACAGTGTGTGTAATGGTCATAGAACGCATTGCAGTGAAAACTGGTTTATTGCGTATACACCACAAAGCAAAGCTGTAACTGCTCCATTGAAGTGCAACCAACTCCACGTTCAGAGAACATTTCATCACCAAGGCAATTTTCAGTTAGCTTTGAAATGCAAGGCTCTGGCATCAGCTCCAGCACCAAGTACATGTTAGCTATAGGGACACAACACAGCATGTGGATGAGGCTTTTACACAACATCAATGGGCAGAGACTTTCTTGTGTGAGACCAACTCCACTCAGGTCACTAACCTCACACGCCATCACCATTAGACCCGTTTCTCACGAAAACCCTATTTCGTAACACTGAGCATATTTGCCATAAAACGCACTGTGTTGAAATTGAGCTTTATGAGAATTCCACACAAAGCAAAGCTGCAACTGCTCCATTGAAATGAAAGGAACTCCATGTTCAGAGATACTTCCATCGCCAAGGCAATTTTCAGCTAGCCTTGAAATGCAAGGCTCTGGCATCAGCTCCAGCACCAAGTACATGTTAGCTATAGGGACACAACACAGCATGTGGATGAGGCTTTTACTCAACATCAATGGGAAGAGAGTTTCTTGTGTGAGACCAACTCCACTCACGACACTAATCTCACTCACCATCACAATTAGACCCGTTTCGCACGAAAACCCTGCTTTGTAACTCTGTGCGTATTTGCCATAAAACGCAGTGTGAAAATTGAGCTTTATAAGATTCCAGACAAAGCAAAGCAGTAACTGTTCCATTGAAATGCAATGAACTCCACGTTCAGAGATACCTTCATTGCCAAGGCAATTTTCAGCTAGCCTTGAAATGCAAGGCTCTGGCATCAGCTCCAGCTTTAAATACATGGTAGCTATACGGACACAACACAGCATGTGGATGAGGCTTTTACTCAACATCAATGGGCAGAGAGTTTCTTGTGTGAGACCAACTCCACTCAGGTCACTAACCTCACACACCATCACCATTAGACCCGTTTCGCACGAAAACCGTATTTCGTAACACTGAGCATATTTGCCATAAAACGCACTGTGTTGAAATTGAGCTTTATGAGAATTCCACACAAAGCAAAGCTGCAACTGCTCCATTGAAATGCAACGAACTCCATGTTCAGAGATACTTCCATCGCCAAGGCAATTTTCAGCTAGCCTTGAAATGCAAGGCTCTGGCATCAGCTCCAGCACCAAGTACATGTTAGCTATAGGGACACAACACAGCATGTGGATGAGGCTGTTACTCAAAACGAAAGGCACAATGTTTCTTGTGTGAGACCAACTCCACTCAGGTCACTAACCTCACACACCATCACCATTAGACCCGTTTCGCATGAAAACCCTATTTCGTAACACTGAGCATATTTGCCATAAAACGCACTGTGTTGAAATTGAGCTTTATGAGAATTCCAGACAAAGCAAAGCTGCAACTGCTCCATTGAAATGAAACGAACTCCATGTTCAGAGATACTTCCATCGCCAAGGCAATTTTCAGCTAGCCTTGAAATGCAAGGCTCTGGCATCAGCTCCAGCACCAAGTACATGTTAGCTATAGGGACACAGCACAGCATGTGGATGAGGCTTTATTCAACACAAAACGGCACAATGTTTCTTGTGTGTGACCAACTCCACTCAGGTCACTAACCTCACACACCATCACCATTACACCCGTTTCGCACGAAAAAACACTTTCGTCACAGTGTGTGTAATGGTTATAGAACGCATTGCAGTGAAAACTGGTTTATTGCGTATACACCACAAAGCAAAGCTGTAACTGCTCCATTGAAGTGCAACCAACTCCACGTTCAGAGATACTTTCATCACCAAGGCAATTTTCAGTTAGCTTTGAAATGGAAGGCTCTTACATCAACTTCAGCTTTAAATACATGTTCGCTATACAGACTAAACAGCATGTGGATGAGGCTTTTACTCAACATCAATGGGCAGAGAGTTTCTTGTGTGAGACCAACTCCACTCAGGTCACTAACCTCACACACCATCACCATTAGACCCGTTTCGCACGAAAACCCTATTTCGTAACACTGAGCATATTTGCCATAAAACGCACTGTGTTGAAATTGAGCTTTATGAGAAAACCACACAAAGCAAAGCTGCAACTGCTCCATTGAAATGCAACGAACTCCATGTTCAGAGATACTTCCATCGCCAAGGCAATTTTCAGCTAGCCTTGAAATGCAAGGCTCTGGCATCTGCTCCAGCACCAAGTACATGTTAGCTATAGGGACACAGCACAGGATGTGGATGAGGCTGTTACTCAAAACGAAAGGTACAATGTTTCTTGTGTGAGACCAACTCCACTCAAGTCGCTAACCTCACACACCATCACCATTAGACCCGTTTCGCACGAAAACCCTGGTTTGTAACTCTGTGCGTATTTGCCATAAAACGCACTGTGTGAAAATTGAGCTTTATACGATTCCAGACAAAGCAAAGCTGTAACTGCTCCATTGAAATGCAATGAACTCCACGTTCAGAGATACCTTCATCGCCAAGGCAATTTTCAGCTAGCCTTGAAATGCAAGGCTCTGGCATCAGCTCCAGCACCAAGTACATGTTAGCTATAGGGACACAACACAGCATGTGGATGAGGCTTTTACTCAACACTAAATGGCACAATGTTTCTTGTGTGAGACCAACTCCACTCACGACACTAATCTCATACACTTACACCTTTAGACCCGTTTCGCACGAAAACCCTGTTTCGTAACACTGAGCATATTTGCCATAAAACGCACTGTGTTGAAATTGGCTTTATGAGAATTCCAGACAAAACAAAGCTGCAACTGCTCCATTGAAATGCAACAAACTCCATGTTCGTTGCTACTTCCATCGCCAAGGCAATTTTCAGCTAGCCTTGAAATGGAAGGCTCTGGCATCAGCTCCAGCACCAAGTACATGTTAGCTATAGGGACACAGCACAGCATGTGGATGAGGCTTTATTCAACACAAAAGGGCACAATGGTTCTTGTGTGTGACCAACTCCACTCAGGTCACTAACCTCACACACCATCACCATTACACCCGTTTCGCACGAAAAAACAGTTTCGTCACAGTGTGTGTAATGGTCATAGAACGCATTGCAGTGAAAACTGGTTTATTGCGTATACACCACAAAGCAAAGCTGTAACTGCTCCATTGAAGTGCAACCAACTCCACGTTCAGAGAACACTTCATCACCAAGGCAATTTTCAGTTAGCTTTGAAATGGAAGGCTCTTACATCAACTTCAGCTTTAAATACATGTTCGCTATACGGACTAAACAGCATGTGGATGAGGCTTTTACTCAACATCAATGGGCAGAGAGTTTCTTGTGTGAGACCAACTCCACTCAGGTCACTAACCTCACACACCATCACCATTAGACCCGTTTCGCACGAAAACCCTATTTCGTAACACTGAGCATATTTGCCATAAAACGCACTGTGTTGAAATTGAGCTTTATGAGAATTCCACAAAAACCAAAGCAGTAACTGCTCCACTGAAATGCAACAAAATCCATGTTCAGAGATACTTCCATCGCCAAGGCAATTTTCAGCTAGCCTTGAAATGCAAGGCTCTGGCATCAGCTCCAGCACCAAGTACATGTTAGCTATAGGGACACAACACAGCATGTGGATGAGGCTTTTACTCAACATCAATGGGCAGAGAGTTTCTTGTGTGAGACCAACTCCACTCACGACACTAATCTCACTCACCATCACAATTAGACCCGTTTCGCACGAAAACCCTGCTTTGTAACTCTGTGCGTATTTGCCATAAAACGCACTGTGTTGAAATTGAGCTTTATGAGAATTCCAGACAAAGCAAAGCAGTAACTGCTCCATTGAAATGCAATGAACTCCACGTTCAGAGATACCTTCATCGCCAAGGCAATTTTCAGCTAGCCTTGAAATGCAAGGCTCTGGCATCAGCTCCAGCACCAAGTACATGCAAGCTATGCGGACACAACACAGCATGTGGATGAGGCTTTTACTCAACATCAATGGGCAGAGAGTTTCTTGTGTGAGACCAACTCCACTCAGGTCACTAACCTCACACACTTACACCATTAGACCCGTTTCGCACGAAAACCCTATTTCGTAACACTGAGCATATTTGCCATAAAACGCACTGTGATGAAATTGAGCTTTATGAGAATTCCACAAAAAGCTGTAACTGCTCCATTGAAATGCAACGAACTCCACGTTCAGAGATACCTTCATCGCCAAGGCAATTTTCAGCTAGCCTTGAAATGCAGGTCTCTTCCATCAACTTCAGCTTTAAATGCATGTTAGCTATAGGGACACAACACAGCATGTGGATGAGGCTTTATTCAACACAAAAGGGCACAATGTTTCTTGTGTGTGACCAACTCCACTCAGGTCACTAACCTCACACACCATCACCATTACACCCGTTTCGCACGAAAAAACAGTTTCGCCACAGTGTGTGTAATGGTCATAGAACGCATTGCAGTGAAAACTGGTTTATTGCGTATACACCACAAAGCAAAGCTGTAACTGCTCCATTGAAGTGCAACCAACTCCATGTTCAGAGATAATTCCATCGCCAAGGCAATTTTCAGCTAGCCTTGAAATGCAAGGCTCTGGCATCAGCTCCAGCACCAAGTACATGTTAGCTATAGGGACACAACACAGCATGTGGATGAGGCTTTTACTCAACATCAATGGGCAGAGAGTTTCTTGTGTGAGACCAACTCCACTCACGACACTAATCTCACTCACCATCACCATTAGACCCATTTTGCACGAAAACCCTGCTTTGTAACTCTGTGCGTATTTGCCATAAAACGCACTGTGTGAAAATTGAGCTTTATACGATTCCAGACAAAGCAAAGCAGTAACTGCTCCATTGAAATGCAATGAACTCCACGTTCAGAGATACCTTCATCGCCAAGGCAATTTTCAGCTAGCCTTGAAATGCAAGGCTCTGGCATCAGCTCCAGCACCAAGTACATGTTAGCTATAGGGACACAACACAGCATGTGGATGAGGCTTTTACTCAACACAAAAGGGCACAATGTTTCTTGTGTGAGACCAACTCCACTCACGACACTAATCTCACACACCATCACCATTAGACCCGTTTCGCATGAAAACCCTGGTTTGTAACACTGTGCGTATTTGCCATAAAACGCACTGTGTGAAAATTGAGCTTTATACGATTCCAGACAAAGCAAAGCAGTAACTGCTCCATTGAAATGCAATGAACTCCACGTTCAGAGATACCTTCATCGCCAAGGCAATTTTCAGCTAGCCTTGAAATGCAGGTCTCTTCCATCAACTTCAGCTTTAAATGCATGCTAGCTATACGGACACAACACAGCATGTGCATGAGGCTTTATTCAACACAAAAGGGCACAATGTTTCTTGTGTGAGACCAACTCCACTCAGGTCACTAACCTCACACACCATCACCATTAGACCCGTTTCGCATGAAAACCCTGGTTTGTAACTCTGTGCGTATTTGCCATAAAACACACTGGGTGAAAATCGAGCTTTATACGATTCCAGACAAAGCAAAGCAGTAACTGCTCCATTGAAATGCAACGAACTCCATGTTCAGAGATACTTCCATCGCAAAGGCAATTTTCAGCTAGCCTTGAAATGCAAGGCTCTGGCATCAGCTCCAGCACTAAGTACATGCAAGCTATACGGACACAACACAGCATGTAAATGAGGCTTTATTCAACACAAAAGGGCACAATGTTTCTTGTGTAAGACCAACCCCACTCAGGTCACTAATCTCACACACCTACACCATTAGACCCGTTTCGCACGAAAACCCTGTTTCGTCACACTGTGCATATTTGTCATAAAACGCACTGTTTTGAAATTGAGCTTTATGATAATTCCAGACAAAGCAAAGCTGTAACTGCTCCATTGAAATGCAATGAACTCCATGTTCAGAGATACTTCCATCGCCAAGGCAATTTTCAGTTAGCTTTGAAATGGAAGGCTCTTATATCAACTTCGGCTTTAAATACATGTTCGGTATACGGACTAAACAGCATGTGGATGAGGCTTTTACTCAACATCAATGGGCAGAGAGTTTCTTGTGTGAGACCAACTCCACTCAGGTCACTAATCTCACACACCATCACCATTAGACCCGTTTCGCACGAAAACCCTGCTTCGTAACACTGAGCATATTTGCCATAATACGCAATGTGTGAAAATTGAGCTTTACAGGATTCCAGACAAGGCAAAGCAGTAACTGCTCCATTGAAATGCAATGAACTCCACATTCAGAGATACTTCCATCGCCAAGGCAATTTTCAGCTAGCCTTGAAATGCAAGGCTCTGGCATCAGCTCCAGCACCAAGTACATGTTAGCTATAGGGACACAACACAGCATGTGGATGAGGCTTTTACTCAACACTAAATGGCACAATGTTTCTTGTGTGAGACCAACTCCACTCACGACACTAATCTCATACACTTACACCTTTAGACCCGTTTCGCACGAAAACCCTGTTTCGTAACACTGAGCATATTTGCCATAAAACGCACTGTGTTGAAATTGGCTTTATGAGAATTCCAGACAAAACAAAGCTGCAACTGCTCCATTGAAATGCAACGAACTCCATGTTCGTTGCTACTTCCATCGCCAAGGCAATTTTCAGCTAGCCTTGAAATGGAAGGCTCTGGCATCAGCTCCAGCACCAAGTACATGTTAGCTATAGGGACACAGCACAGCATGTGGATGAGGCTTTATTCAACACAAAAGGGCACAATGGTTCTTGTGTGTGACCAACTCCACTCAGGTCACTAACCTCACACACCATCACCATTACACCCGTTTCGCACGAAAAAACAGTTTCGTCACAGTGTGTGTAATGGTCATAGAACGCATTGCAGTGAAAACTGGTTTATTGCGTATATACCACAAAGCAAAGCTGTAACTGCTAAATTGAAGTGCAACGAACTCCACGTTCAGAGAACATTTCATCACCAAGGCAATTTTCAGTTAGCTTTGAAATGCAAGGCTCTGGCATCAGCTCCAGCACCAAGTACATGTTAGCTATAGGGACACAACACAGCATGTGGATGAGGCTTTTACTCAACATCAATGGGCAGAGACTTTCTTGTGTGAGACCAACTCCACTCAGGTCACTAACCTCACACACCATCACCATTAGACCCGTTTCGCACGAAAACCCTATCTCGTAACACTGAGCATATTTGCCATAAAACGCACTGTGTTGAAATTGAGCTTTATGAGAATTCCACACAAAGCAAAGCTGCAACTGCTCCATTGAAATGAAAGGAACTCCATGTTCAGAGATACTTCCATCGCCAAGGCAATTTTCAGCTAGCCTTAAAATGCAAGGCTCTGGCATCAGCTCCAGCACCAAGTACATGTTAGCTATAGGGACACAGCACAGCATGTGGATGAGGCTTTATTCAACACAAAAGGGCACAATGTTTCTTGTGTGTGACCAACTCCACTCAGGTCACTAACCTCACACACCATCACCATTACACCCGTTTCGCACGAAAAAACAGTTTCGTCACAGTGTGTGTAATGGTCATAGAACGCATTGCAGTGAAAACTGGTTTATTGCGTATACACCACAAAGCAAAGCTGTAACTGCTCCATTGAAGTGCAACCAACTCCACGTTCAGAGAACACTTCATCACCAAGGCAATTTTCAGATAGCTTTGAAATGGAAGGCTCTTACATCAACTTCAGCTTTAAATACATGTTCGCTATACGGACTAAACAGCATGTGGATGAGGCTTTTACTCAACATCAATGGGCAGAGAGTTTCTTGTGTGAGACCAACTCCACTCAGGTCACTAACCTCACACACCATCACCATTAGACCCGTTTCGCACGAAAACCCTATTTCGTAACACTGAGCATATTTGCCATAAAACGCACTGTGTTGAAATTGAGCTTTATGAGAATTCCACAAAAACCAAAGCAGTAACTGCTCCACTGAAATGCAACAAAATCCATGTTCAGAGATACTTCCATCGCCAAGGCAATTTTCAGCTAGCCTTGAAATGCAAGGCTCTGGCATCTGCTCCAGCACCAAGTACATGTTAGCTATAGGGACACAGCACAGCATGTGGATGAGGCTTTTACTCAACATCAATGGGCAGAGAGTTTCTTGTGTGAGACCAACTCCACTCAAGTCGCTAACCTCACACACCATCACCATTAGACCCGTTTCACGCGAAAACCCTTTTGGTCACACGGTGCATATTAGTCATAAAAGGCACTGTTTTGAATTTGAGCTTTATGAGAATTCCAGACAAAGCAAAGCTGTAACTGCTCCATTGAAATGCAATGAACTCCACGTTCAGAGATACCTTCATCGCCAAGGCAATTTTCAGCTAGCCTTGAAATGCAAGGCTCTGGCATCAGCTCCAGCACCAAGTACATGCAAGCTATGCGGACACAACACAGCATGTGGATGAGGCTTTTACTCAACATCAATGGGCAGAGAGTTTCTTGTGTGAGACCAACTCCACTCAGGTCACTAACCTCACACACCATCACCATTAGACCCGTTTCGCACAAAAACCCTATTTCGTAACACTGAGCATATTTGCCATAAAACGCACTGTGTTGAAATTGAGCTTTATGAGAATTCCACAAAAAGCTGTAACTGCTCCATTGAAATGCAACGAACTCCACGTTCAGAGATACCTTCATCGCCAAGGCAATTTTCAGCTAGCCTTGAAATGCAGGTCTCTTCCATCAACTTCAGCTTTAAATGCATGTTAGCTATAGGGACACAACACAGCATGTGGATGAGGCTTTATTCAACACAAAAGGGCACAATGTTTCTTGTGTGTGACCAACTCCACTCAGGTCACTAACCTCACACACCATCACCATTACACCCGTTTCGCACGAAAAAACAGTTTCGTCACAGTGTGTGTAATGGTCATAGAACGCATTGCAGTGAAAACTGGTTTATTGCGTATACACCACAAAGCAAAGCTGTAACTGCTCCATTGAAGTGCAACCAACTCCACGTTCAGAGAACACTTCATCACCAAGGCAATTTTCAGATAGCTTTGAAATGGAAGGCTCTTACATCAACTTCAGCTTTAAATACATGTTCGCTATACGGACTAAACAGCATGTGGATGAGGCTTTTACTCAAATGGGCAGAGAGTTTCTTGTGTGAGACCAACTCCACTCAGGTCACTAACCTCACACACCATCACCATTAGACCCGTTTCGCACGAAAACCCTATTTCGTAACACTGAGCATATTTGCCATAAAACGCACTGTGTTGAAATTGAGCTTTATGAGAATTCCACAAAAAGCAAAGCTGTAACTGCTCCATTGAAATGCAACGAACTCCATGTTCAGAGATAATTCCATCGCCAAGGCAATTTTCAGCTAGTCTTGAAATGCAAGGCTCTGGCATCAGCTCCAGCACCAAGTACATGTTAGCTATAGGGACACAACACAGCATGTGGATGAGGCTTTTACTCAACATCAATGGGCAGAGAGTTTCTTGTGTGAGACCAACTCCACTCACGACACTAATCTCACTCACCATCACCATTAGACCCATTTTGCATGAAAACCCTGCTTTGTAACTCTGTGCGTATTTGCCATAAAACGCACTGTGTGAAAATTGAGCTTTATACGATTCCAGACAAAGCAAAGCAGTAACTGCTCCATTGAAATGCAATGAACTCCACGTTCAGAGATACCTTCATCGCCAAGGCAATTTTCAGCTAGCCTTGAAATGCAAGGCTCTGGCATCAGCTCCAGCACCAAGTACATGTTAGCTATAGGGACACAACACAGCATGTGGATGAGGCTTTTACTCAACACAAAAGGGCACAATGTTTCTTGTGTGAGACCAACTCCACTCACGACACTAATCTCACACACCATCACCATTAGACCCGTTTCGCATGAAAACCCTGGTTTGTAACACTGTGCGTATTTGCCATAAAACGCACTGTGTGAAAATTGAGCTTTATACGATTCCAGACAAAGCAAAGCAGTAACTGCTCCATTGAAATGCAATGAACTCCACGTTCAGAGATAATTCCATCGCCAAGGCAATTTTCAGCTAGCCTTGAAATGCAGGTCTCTTCCATCAACTTCAGCTTTAAATGCATGCTAGCTATACGGACACAACACAGCATGTGGATGAGGCTTTATTCAACACAAAAGGGCACAATGTTTCTTGTGTGAGACCAACTCCACTCAGGTCACTAACCTCACACACCATCACCATTAGACCCGTTTCGCATGAAAACCCTGGTTTGTAACTCTGTGCGTATTTGCCATAAAACGCACTGGGTGAAAATCGAGCTTTATACGATTCCAGACAAAGCAAAGCAGTAACTGCTCCATTGAAATGCAACGAACTCCATGTTCAGAGATACTTCCATCGCAAAGGCAATTTTCAGCTAGCCTTGAAATGCAAGGCTCTGGCATCAGCTCCAGCACTAAGTACATGCAAGCTATACGGACACAACACAGCATGTGGATGAGGCTTTATTCAACACAAAAGGGCACAATGTTTCTTGTGTAAGACCAACCCCACTCAGGTCACTAATCTCACACACCTACACCATTAGACCCGTTTCGCACGAAAACCCTGTTTCGTCACACTGTGCATATTTGTCATAAAACGCACTGTTTTGAAATTGAGCTTTATGATAATTCCAGACAAAGCAAAGCTGTAACTGCTCCATTGAAATGCAATGAACTCCATGTTCAGAGATACTTCCATCGCCAAGGCAATTTTCAGTTAGCTTTGAAATGGAAGGCTCTTATATCAACTTCGGCTTTAAATACATGTTCGGTATACGGACTAAAGAGCATGTGGATGAGGCTTTTACTCAACATCAATGGGCAGAGAGTTTCTTGTGTGAGACCAACTCCACTCAGGTCACTAATCTCACACACCATCACCATTAGACCCGTTTCGCACGAAAACCCTGCTTCGTAACACTGAGCATATTTGCCATAATACGCACTGTGTGAAAATTGAGCTTTACAGGATTCCAGACAAGGCAAAGCAGTAACTGCTCCATTGAAATGCAATGAACTCCACATTCAGAGATACTTCCATCGCCAAGGCAATTTTCAGCTAGTCTTGAAATGCAAGGCTCTGCCATCAGCTCCAGCACCAAGTACATGTTAGCTATAGGGACACAACACAGCATGTGGATGAGGCTTTTACTCAACACTAAATGGCACAATGTTTCTTGTGTGAGACCAACTCCACTCACGACACTAATCTCATACACTTACACCTTTAGACCCGTTTCGCACGAAAACCCTGTTTCGTAACACTGAGCATATTTGCCATAAAACGCACTGTGTTGAAATTGGCTTTATGAGAATTCCAGACAAAACAAAGCTGCAACTGCTCCATTGAAATGCAACGAACTCCATGTTCAGAGATACTTCCATCGCCAAGGCAATTTTCAGCTAGCCTTGAAATGCAAGGCTCTGGCATCAGCTCCAGCACCAAGTACATGTTAGCTATAGGGACACAGCACAGCATGTGGATGAGGCTTTATTCAACACAAAAGGGCACAATGGTTCTTGTGTGTGACCAACTCCACTCAGGTCACTAACCTCACACACCATCACCATTACACCCGTTTCGCACGAAAAAACACTTTCGTCACAGTGTGTGTAATGGTCATAGAACGCATTGCAGTGAAAACTGGTTTATTGCGTATACACCACAAAGCAAAGCTGTAACTGCTCCATTGAAGTGCAACCAACTCCACGTTCAGAGAACACTTCATCACCAAGGCAATTTTCAGTTAGCTTTGAAATGGAAGGCTCTTACATCAACTTCAGCTTTAAATACATGTTCGCTATACGGACTAAACAGCATGTGGATGAGGCTTTTACTCAACATCAATGGGCAGAGAGTTTCTTGTGTGAGACCAACTCCACTCAGGTCACTAACCTCACACACCATCACCATTAGACCCGTTTCGCACGAAAACCCTATTTCGTAACACTGAGCATATTTGCCATAAAACGCACTGTGTTGAAATTGAGCTTTATGAGAATTCCACAAAAACCAAAGCAGTAACTGCTCCACTGAAATGCAACAAAATCCATGTTCAGAGATACTTCCATCGCCAAGGCAATTTTCAGCTAGACTTGAAATGCAAGGCTCTGGCATCAGTTCCAGCACCAAGTACATGTTAGCTATAGGGACACAACACAGCATGTGGATGAGGCTTTTACTCAACATCAATGGGCAGAGAGTTTCTTGTGTGAGACCAACTCCACTCACGACACTAATCTCACTCACCATCACAATTAGACCCGTTTCGCACGAAAACCCTGCTTTGTAACTCTGTGCGTATTTGCCATAAAACGCACTGTGTTGAAATTGAGCTTTATGAGAATTCCAGACAAAGCAAAGCAGTAACTGCTCCATTGAAATGCAATGAACTCCACGTTCAGAGATACCTTCATCGCCAAGGCAATTTTCAGCTAGCCTTGAAATGCAAGGCTCTGGCATCAGCTCCAGCACCAAGTACATGCAAGCTATGCGGACACAACACAGCATGTGGATGAGGCTGTTACTCAACATCAATGGGCAGAGAGTTTCTTGTGTGAGACCAACTCCACTCAGGTCACTAACCTCACACACCATCACCATTAGACCCGTTTCGCACGAAAACCCTATTTCGTAACACTGAGCATATTTGCCATAAAACGCACTGTGATGAAATTGAGCTTTATGAGAATTCCACAAAAAGCTGTAACTGCTCCATTGAAATGCAACGAACTCCACGTTCAGAGATACCTTCATCGCCAAGGCAATTTTCAGCTAGCCTTGAAATGCAGGTCTCTTCCATCAACTTCAGCTTTAAATGCATGTTAGCTATAGGGACACAACACAGCATGTGGATGAGGCTTTATTCAACACAAAAGGGCACAATGTTTCTTGTGTGTGACCAACTCCACTCAGGTCACTAACCTCACACACCATCACCATTACACCCGTTTCGCACGAAAAAACAGTTTCGTCACAGTGTGTGTAATGGTCATAGAACGCATTGCAGTGAAAACTGGTTTATTGCGTATACACCACAAAGCAAAGCTGTAACTGCTCCATTGAAGTGCAACCAACTCCACGTTCAGAGAACACTTCATCACCAAGGCAATTTTCAGATAGCTTTGAAATGGAAGGCTCTTACATCAACTTCGGCTTTAATACATGTTCGCTATACGGACTAAACAGCATGTGGATGAGGCTTTTACTCAACATCAATGGGCAGAGAGTTTCTTGTGTGAGACCAACTCCACTCAGGTCACTAACCTCACACACCATCACCATTAGACCCGTTTCGCACGAAAACCCTATTTCGTAACACTGAGCATATTTGCCATAAAACGCACTGTGTTGAAATTGAGCTTTATGAGAATTCCACAAAAAGCAAAGCTGTAACTGCTCCATTGAAATGCAACGAACTCCATGTTCAGAGATACTTCCATCGCCAAGGCAATTTTCAGCTAGCCTTGAAATGCAAGGCTCTGGCATCAGCTCCAGCACCAAGTACATGTTAGCTATAGGGACACAAGACAGCATGTGGATGAGGCTTTTACTCAACATCAATGGGCAGAGAGTTTCTTGTGTGAGACCAACTCCACTCACGACACTAATCTCACTCACCATCACCATTAGACCCATTTTGCACGAAAACCCTGCTTTGTAACTCTGTGCGTATTTGCCATAAAACGCACTGTGTGAAAATTGAGCTTTATACGATTCCAGACAAAGCAAAGCAGTAACTGCTCCATTGAAATGCAATGAACTCCACGTTCAGAGATACCTTCATCGCCAAGGCAATTTTCAGCTAGCCTTGAAATGCAAGGCTCTGGCATCAGCTCCAGCACCAAGTACATGTTAGCTATAGGGACACAACACAGCATGTGGATGAGGCTTTTACTCAACACAAAAGGGCACAATGTTTCTTGTGTGAGACCAACTCCACTCACGACACTAATCTCACACACCATCACCATTAGACCCGTTTCGCATGAAAACCCTGGTTTGTAACACTGTGCGTATTTGCCATAAAACGCACTGTGTGAAAATTGAGCTTTATACGATTCCAGACAAAGCAAAGCAGTAACTGCTCCATTGAAATGCAATGAACTCCACGTTCAGAGATACCTTCATCGCCAAGGCAATTTTCAGCTAGCCTTGAAATGCAGGTCTCTTCCATCAACTTCAGCTTTAAATGCATGCTAGCTATACGGACACAACACAGCATGTGGATGAGGCTTTATTCAATACAAAAGGGCACAATGTTTCTTGTGTGAGACCAACTCCACTCAGGTCACTAACCTCACACACCATCACCATTACACCCGTTTCGCACGAAAAAACAGTTTCGTCACATTGTGTGTAATGGTCATAGAACGCATTGCAGTGAAAACTGGTTTATTGCGTATACACCACAAAGCAAAGCTGTAACTGCTCCATTGAAATGCAACGAACTCCACGTTCAGAGATACGTCCATCGCCAAGGCAATTTTCAGCTAGCCTTGAAATGCAAGGCTCTGGCATCAGCTCCAGCACCAAGTACATGTTAGCTATAGGGACACAAGACAGCATGTGCATGAGGCTTTTACTCAACACAAAAGGGCACAATGTTTCTTGTGTGAGACCAACTCCACTCACGACACTAATCTCACACACCATCACCATTAGACCCGTTTCGCACGAAAACCCTGGTTTGTAACTCTGTGCGTATTTGCCATAAAACGCACTGTGTGAAAATTGAGCTTTATACGATTCCAGACAAAGCAAAGCAGCAACTGCTCCATTGAAATGCAATGAACTCAACGTTCAGAGATACCTTCATCGCCAAGGCAATTTTCAGCTAGCCTTGAAATGCAAGGCTCTGGCATCAGCTCCAGCACCAAGTACATGCAAGATATGCGGACACAACACAGAATGTGGATGAGGCTTTTACTCAACATCAATGGGCAGAGAGTTTCTTGTGTGAGACCAACTCCACTCAGGTCACTAACCTCACACACCATCACAATTAGACCCGTTTCGCACGAAAACCCTATTTCGTAACACTGAGCATATTTGCCATAAAACGCACTGTGTTGAATTTGAGCTTTATGAGAATTCCACAAAAAGCAAAGCTGTAACTGCTCCATTGAAATGCAACGAACTCCATGTTCAGAGATAATTCCATCGCCAAGGCAATTTTCAGCTAGCCTTGAAATGCAAGGCTCTGGCATCAGCTCCAGCACCAAGTACATGTTAGCTATAGGGACACAACACAGCATGTGGATGAGGCTTTTACTCAACACAAAAGGGCATAATGTTTCTTGTGTGAGACCAACTCCACTCACGACACTAATCTCACACACCATCACCATTAGACCCGTTTCGCATGAAAACCCTGGTTTGTAACTCTGTGCGTATTTGCCATAAAACGCACTGGGTGAAAATCGAGCTTTATACGATTCCAGACAAAGCAAAGCAGTAACTGCTCCATTGAAATGCAACGAACTCCATGTTCAGAGATACTTCCATCGCAAAGGCAATTTTCAGCTAGCCTTGAAATGCAAGGCTCTGGCATCAGCTCCAGCACTAAGTACATGCAAGCTATACGGACACAACACAGCATGTAAATGAGGCTTTATTCAACACAAAAGGGCACAATGTTTCTTGTGTAAGACCAACCCCACTCAGGTCACTAATCTCACACACCTACACCATTAGACCCGTTACGCACGAAAACCCTGTTTCGTCACACTGTGCATATTTGTCATAAAACGCACTGTTTTGAAATTGAGCTTTATGATAATTCCAGACAAAGCAAAGCTGTAACTGCTCCATTGAAATGCAATGAACTCCATGTTCAGAGATACTTCCATCGCCAAGGCAATTTTCAGTTAGCTTTGAAATGGAAGGCTCTTATATCAACTTCGGCTTTAAATACATGTTCGGTATACGGACTAAAGAGCATGTGGATGAGGCTTTTACTCAACATCAATGGGCAGAGAGTTTCTTGTGTGAGACCAACTCCACTCAGGTCACTAATCTCACACACCATCACCATTAGACCCGTTTCGCACGAAAACCCTGCTTCGTAACACTGAGCATATTTGCCATAATACGCACTGTGTGAAAATTGAGCTTTACAGGATTCCAGACAAGGCAAAGCAGTAACTGCTCCATTGAAATGCAATGAACTCCACATTCAGAGATACTTCCATCGCCAAGGCAATTTTCAGCTAGCCTTGAAATGCAAGGCTCTGGCATCAGCTCCAGCACCAAGTACATGTTAGCTATAGGGACACAACACAGCATGTGGATGAGGCTTTTACTCAACACAAAAGGGCACAATGTTTCTTGTGTGAGACCAACTCCACTCACGACACTAATCTCACACACCATCACCATTAGACCCGTTTCGCATGAAAACCCTGGTTTGTAACACTGTGCGTATTTGCCATAAAACGCACTGTGTGAATATTGAGCTTTATACGATTCCAGACAAAGCAAAGCAGTAACTGCTCCATTGAAATGCAATGAACTCCACGTTCAGAGATACCTTCATCGCCAAGGCAATTTTCAGCTAGCCTTGAAATGCAGGTCTCTTCCATCAACTTCAGCTTTAAATGCATGCTAGCTATACGGACACAACACAGCATGTGGATGAGGCTTTATTCAACACAAAAGGGCACAATGTTTCTTGTGTGAGACCAACTCCACTCAGGTCACTAACCTCACACACCATCACCATTACACCCGTTTCGCACGAAAAAACAGTTTCGTCACATTGTGTGTAATGGTCATAGAACGCATTGCAGTGAAAACTGGTTTATTGCGTATACACCACAAAGCAAAGCTGTAACTGCTCCATTGAAATGCAACGAACTCCACGTTCAGAGATACTTCCATCGCCAAGGCAATTTTCAGCTAGCCTTGAAATGCAAGGCTCTGGCATCAGCTCCAGCACCAAGTACATGTTAGCTATAGGGACACAAGACAGCATGTGCATGAGGCTTTTACTCAACACAAAAGGGCACAATGTTTCTTGTGTGAGACCAACTCCACTCACGACACTAATCTCACACACCATCACCATTAGACCCGTTTCGCACGAAAACCCTGGTTTGTAACTCTGTGCGTATTTGCCATAAAACGCACTGTGTGAAAATTGAGCTTTATACGATTCCAGACAAAGCAAAGCAGCAACTGCTCCATTGAAATGCAACGAACTCAACGTTCAGAGATACCTTCATCGCCAAGGCAATTTTCAGCTAGCCTTGAAATGCAAGGCTCTGGCATCAGCTCCAGCACCAAGTACATGCAAGATATGCGGACACAACACAGAATGTGGATGAGGCTTTTACTCAACATCAATGGGCAGAGAGTTTCTTGTGTGAGACCAACTCCACTCAGGTCACTAACCTCACACACCATCACAATTAGACCCGTTTCGCACGAAAACCCTATTTCGTAACACTGAGCATATTTGCCATAAAACGCACTGTGTTGAAATTGAGCTTTATGAGAATTCCACAAAAAGCAAAGCTGTAACTGCTCCATTGAAATGCAACGAACTCCATGTTCAGAGATAATTCCATCGCCAAGGCAATTTTCAGCTAGCCTTGAAATGCAAGGCTCTGGCATCAGCTCCAGCACCAAGTACATGTTAGCTATAGGGACACAACACAGCATGTGGATGAGGCTTTTACTCAACACAAAAGGGCATAATGTTTCTTGTGTGAGACCAACTCCACTCACGACACTAATCTCACACACCATCACCATTAGACCCGTTTCGCATGAAAACCCTGGTTTGTAACTCTGTGCGTATTTGCCATAAAACGCACTGGGTGAAAATCGAGCTTTATACGATTCCAGACAAAGCAAAGCAGTAACTGCTCCATTGAAATGCAACGAACTCCATGTTCAGAGATACTTCCATCGCAAAGGCAATTTTCAGCTAGCCTTGAAATGCAAGGCTCTGGCATCAGCTCCAGCACTAAGTACATGCAAGCTATACGGACACAACACAGCATGTAAATGAGGCTTTATTCAACACAAAAGGGCACAATGTTTCTTGTGTAAGACCAACCCCACTCAGGTCACTAATCTCACACACCTACACCATTAGACCCGTTTCGCACGAAAACCCTGTTTCGTCACACTGTGCATATTTGTCATAAAACGCACTGTTTTGAAATTGAGCTTTATGATAATTCCAGACAAAGCAAAGCTGTAACTGCTCCATTGAAATGCAATGAACTCCATGTTCAGAGATACTTCCATCGCCAAGGCAATTTTCAGTTAGCTTTGAAATGGAAGGCTCTTATATCAACTTCGGCTTTAAATACATGTTCGGTATACGGACTAAAGAGCATGTGGATGAGGCTTTTACTCAACATCAATGGGCAGAGAGTTTCTTGTGTGAGACCAACTCCACTCAGGTCACTAATCTCACACACCATCACCATTAGACCCGTTTCGCACGAAAACCCTGCTTCGTAACACTGAGCATATTTGCCATAATACGCACTGTGTGAAAATTGAGCTTTACAGGATTCCAGACAAGGCAAAGCAGTAACTGCTCCATTGAAATGCAATGAACTCCACATTCAGAGATACTTCCATCGCCAAGGCAATTTTCAGCTAGCCTTGAAATGCAAGGCTCTGGCATCAGCTCCAGCACCAAGTACATGTTAGCTATAGGGACACAACACAGCATGTGGATGAGGCTTTTACTCAACACTAAATGGCACAATGTTTCTTGTGTGAGACCAACTCCACTCACGACACTAATCTCATACACTTACACCTTTAGACCCGTTTCGCACGAAAACCCTGTTTCGTAACACTGAGCATATTTGCCATAAAACGCACTGTGTTGAAATTGGCTTTATGAGAATTCCAGACAAAACAAAGCTGCAACTGCTCCATTGAAATGCAACGAACTCAATGTTCGTTGCTACTTCCATCGCCAAGGCAATTTTCAGCTAGCCTTGAAATGGAAGGCTCTGGTATCAGCTCCAGCACCAAGTACATGTTAGCTATAGGGACACAGCACAGCATGTGGATGAGGCTTTATTCAACACAAAAGGGCACAATGGTTCTTGTGTGTGACCAACTCCACTCAGGTCACTAACCTCACACACCATCACCATTACACCCGTTTCGCACGAAAAAACAGTTTCGTCACAGTGTGTGTAATGGTCATAGAACGCATTGCAGTGAAAACTGGTTTATTGCGTATACACCACAAAGCAAAGCTGTAACTGCTCCATTGAAGTGCAACCAACTCCACGTTCAGAGAACACTTCATCACCAAGGCAATTTTCAGATAGCTTTGAAATGGAAGGCTCTTACATCAACTTCAGCTTTAAATACATGTTCGCTATACGGACTAAACAGCATGTGGATGAGGCTTTTACTCAACATCAATGGGCAGAGAGTTTCTTGTGTGAGACCAACTCCACTCAGGTCACTAACCTCACACACCATCACCATTAGACCCGTTTCGCACGAAAACCCTATTTCGTAACACTGAGCATATTTGCCATAAAACGCACTGTGTTGAAATTGAGCTTTATGAGAATTCCACAAAAACCAAAGCAGTAACTGCTCCACTGAAATGCAACAAAATCCATGTTCAGAGATACTTCCATCGCCAAGGCAATTTTCAGCTAGCCTTGAAATGCAAGGCTCTGGCATCAGCTCCAGCACCAAGTACATGTTAGCTATAGGGACACAACACAGCATGTGGATGAGGCTTTTACTCAACATCAATGGGCAGAGAGTTTCTTGTGTGAGACCAACTCCACTCACGACACTAATCTCACTCACCATCACCATTAGACCCATTTTGCACGAAAACCCTGCTTTGTAACTCTGTGCGTATTTGCCATAAAACGCACTGTGTGAAAATTGAGCTTTATACGATTCCAGACAAAGCAAAGCAGTAACTGCTCCATTGAAATGCAATGAACTCCACGTTCAGAGATACCTTCATCGCCAAGGCAATTTTCAGCTAGCCTTGAAATGCAAGGCTCTGGCATCAGCTCCAGCACCAAGTACATGTTAGCTATAGGGACACAACACAGCATGTGGATGAGGCTTTTACTCAACACAAAAGGGCACAATGTTTCTTGTGTGAGACCAACTCCACTCACGACACTAATCTCACACACCATCACCATTAGACCCGTTTCGCATGAAAACCCTGGTTTGTAACACTGTGCGTATTTGCCATAAAACGCACTGTGTGAAAATTGAGCTTTATACGATTCCAGACAAAGCAAAGCAGTAACTGCTCCATTGAAATGCAATGAACTCCACGTTCAGAGATACCTTCATCGCCAAGGCAATTTTCAGCTAGCCTTGAAATGCAGGTCTCTTCCATCAACTTCAGCTTTAAATGCATGCTAGCTATACGGACACAACACAGCATGTGGATGAGGCTTTATTCAATACAAAAGGGCACAATGTTTCTTGTGTGAGACCAACTCCACTCAGGTCACTAACCTCACACACCATCACCATTACACCCGTTTCGCACGAAAAAACAGTTTCGTCACATTGTGTGTAATGGTCATAGAACGCATTGCAGTGAAAACTGGTTTATTGCGTATACACCACAAAGCAAAGCTGTAACTGCTCCATTGAAATGCAACGAACTCCACGTTCAGAGATACTTCCATCGCCAAGGCAATTTTCAGCTAGCCTTGAAATGCAAGGCTCTGGCATCAGCTCCAGCACCAAGTACATGTTAGCTATAGGGACACAAGACAGCATGTGCATGAGGCTTTTACTCAACACAAAAGGGCACAATGTTTCTTGTGTGAGACCAACTCCACTCACGACACTAATCTCACACACCATCACCATTAGACCCGTTTCGCACGAAAACCCTGGTTTGTAACTCTGTGCGTATTTGCCATAAAACGCACTGTGTGAAAATTGAGCTTTATACGATTCCAGACAAAGCAAAGCAGCAACTGCTCCATTGAAATGCAACGAACTCAACGTTCAGAGATACCTTCATCGCCAAGGCAATTTTCAGCTAGCCTTGAAATGCAAGGCTCTGGCATCAGCTCCAGCACCAAGTACATGCAAGATATGCGGACACAACACAGAATGTGGATGAGGCTTTTACTCAACATCAATGGGCAGAGAGTTTCTTGTGTGAGACCAACTCCACTCAGGTCACTAACCTCACACACCATCACAATTAGACCCGTTTCGCACGAAAACCCTATTTCGTAACACTGAGCATATTTGCCATAAAACGCACTGTGTTGAAATTGAGCTTTATGAGAATTCCACAAAAAGCAAAGCTGTAACTGCTCCATTGAAATGCAACGAACTCCATGTTCAGAGATAATTCCATCGCCAAGGCAATTTTCAGCTAGCCTTGAAATGCAAGGCTCTGGCATCAGCTCCAGCACCAAGTACATGTTAGCTATAGGGACACAACACAGCATGTGGATGAGGCTTTTACTCAACACAAAAGGGCATAATGTTTCTTGTGTGAGACCAACTCCACTCACGACACTAATCTCACACACCATCACCATTAGACCCGTTTCGCATGAAAACCCTGGTTTGTAACTCTGTGCGTATTTGCCATAAAACGCACTGGGTGAAAATCGAGCTTTATACGATTCCAGACAAAGCAAAGCAGTAACTGCTCCATTGAAATGCAACGAACTCCATGTTCAGAGATACTTCCATCGCAAAGGCAATTTTCAGCTAGCCTTGAAATGCAAGGCTCTGGCATCAGCTCCAGCACTAAGTACATGCAAGCTATACGGACACAACACAGCATGTAAATGAGGCTTTATTCAACACAAAAGGGCACAATGTTTCTTGTGTAAGACCAACCCCACTCAGGTCACTAATCTCACACACCTACACCATTAGACCCGTTTCGCACGAAAACCCTGTTTCGTCACACTGTGCATATTTGTCATAAAACGCACTGTTTTGAAATTGAGCTTTATGATAATTCCAGACAAAGCAAAGCTGTAACTGCTCCATTGAAATGCAATGAACTCCATGTTCAGAGATACTTCCATCGCCAAGGCAATTTTCAGTTAGCTTTGAAATGGAAGGCTCTTATATCAACTTCGGCTTTAAATACATGTTCGGTATACGGACTAAAGAGCATGTGGATGAGGCTTTTACTCAACATCAATGGGCAGAGAGTTTCTTGTGTGAGACCAACTCCACTCAGGTCACTAATCTCACACACCATCACCATTAGACCCGTTTCGCACGAAAACCCTGCTTCGTAACACTGAGCATATTTGCCATAATACGCACTGTGTGAAAATTGAGCTTTACAGGATTCCAGACAAGGCAAAGCAGTAACTGCTCCATTGAAATGCAATGAACTCCACATTCAGAGATACTTCCATCGCCAAGGCAATTTTCAGCTAGCCTTGAAATGCAAGGCTCTGGCATCAGCTCCAGCACCAAGTACATGTTAGCTATAGGGACACAACACAGCATGTGGATGAGGCTTTTACTCAACACTAAATGGCACAATGTTTCTTGTGTGAGACCAACTCCACTCACGACACTAATCTCATACACTTACACCTTTAGACCCGTTTCGCACGAAAACCCTGTTTCGTAACACTGAGCATATTTGCCATAAAACGCACTGTGTTGAAATTGGCTTTATGAGAATTCCAGACAAAACAAAGCTGCAACTGCTCCATTGAAATGCAACGAACTCAATGTTCGTTGCTACTTCCATCGCCAAGGCAATTTTCAGCTAGCCTTGAAATGGAAGGCTCTGGTATCAGCTCCAGCACCAAGTACATGTTAGCTATAGGGACACAGCACAGCATGTGGATGAGGCTTTATTCAACACAAAAGGGCACAATGGTTCTTGTGTGTGACCAACTCCACTCAGGTCACTAACCTCACACACCATCACCATTACACCCGTTTCGCACGAAAAAACAGTTTCGTCACAGTGTGTGTAATGGTCATAGAACGCATTGCAGTGAAAACTGGTTTATTGCGTATACACCACAAAGCAAAGCTGTAACTGCTCCATTGAAGTGCAACCAACTCCACGTTCAGAGAACACTTCATCACCAAGGCAATTTTCAGATAGCTTTGAAATGGAAGGCTCTTACATCAACTTCAGCTTTAAATACATGTTCGCTATACGGACTAAACAGCATGTGGATGAGGCTTTTACTCAACATCAATGGGCAGAGAGTTTCTTGTGTGAGACCAACTCCACTCAGGTCACTAACCTCACACACCATCACCATTAGACCCGTTTCGCACGAAAACCCTATTTCGTAACACTGAGCATATTTGCCATAAAACGCACTGTGTTGAAATTGAGCTTTATGAGAATTCCACAAAAACCAAAGCAGTAACTGCTCCACTGAAATGCAACAAAATCCATGTTCAGAGATACTTCCATCGCCAAGGCAATTTTCAGCTAGCCTTGAAATGCAAGGCTCTGGCATCAGCTCCAGCACCAAGTACATGTTAGCTATAGGGACACAACACAGCATGTGGATGAGGCTTTTACTCAACATCAATGGGCAGAGAGTTTCTTGTGTGAGACCAACTCCACTCACGACACTAATCTCACTCACCATCACAATTAGACCCGTTTCGCACGAAAACCCTATTTCGTAACACTGAGCATATTTGCCATAAAACGCACTGTGTTGAAATTGAGCTTTATGAGAATTCCAGACAAAGCAAAGCAGTAACTGCTCCATTGAAATGCAATGAACTCCACGTTCAGAGATACCTTCATCGCCAAGGCAATTTTCAGCTAGCCTTGAAATGCAAGGCTCTGGCATCAGCTCCAGCACCAAGTACATGTTAGCTATAGGGACACAACACAGCATGTGGATGAGGCTTTTACTCAACATCAATGGGCAGAGAGTTTCTTGTGTGAGACCAACTCCACTCACGACACTAATCTCACTCACCATCACCATTAGACCCATTTTGCACGAAAACCCTGCTTTGTAACTCTGTGCGTATTTGCCATAAAACGCACTGTGTGAAAATTGAGCTTTATACGATTCCAGACAAAGCAAAGCAGTAACTGCTCCATTGAAATGCAATGAACTCCACGTTCAGAGATACCTTCATCGCCAAGGCAATTTTCAGCTAGCCTTGAAATGCAAGGCTCTGGCATCAGCTCCAGCACCAAGTACATGTTAGCTATAGGGACACAACACAGCATGTGGATGAGGCTTTTACTCAACACAAAAGGGCACAATGTTTCTTGTGTGAGACCAACTCCACTCACGACACTAATCTCACACACCATCACCATTAGACCCGTTTCGCATGAAAACCCTGGTTTGTAACACTGTGCGTATTTGCCATAAAACGCACTGTGTGAAAATTGAGCTTTATACGATTCCAGACAAAGCAAAGCAGTAACTGCTCCATTGAAATGCAATGAACTCCACGTTCAGAGATACCTTCATCGCCAAGGCAATTTTCAGCTAGCCTTGAAATGCAGGTCTCTTCCATCAACTTCAGCTTTAAATGCATGCTAGCTATACGGACACAACACAGCATGTGGATGAGGCTTTATTCAATACAAAAGGGCACAATGTTTCTTGTGTGAGACCAACTCCACTCAGGTCACTAACCTCACACACCATCACCATTACACCCGTTTCGCACGAAAAAACAGTTTCGTCACATTGTGTGTAATGGTCATAGAACGCATTGCAGTGAAAACTGGTTTATTGCGTATACACCACAAAGCAAAGCTGTAACTGCTCCATTGAAATGCAACGAACTCCACGTTCAGAGATACGTCCATCGCCAAGGCAATTTTCAGCTAGCCTTGAAATGCAAGGCTCTGGCATCAGCTCCAGCACCAAGTACATGTTAGCTATAGGGACACAAGACAGCATGTGCATGAGGCTTTTACTCAACACAAAAGGGCACAATGTTTCTTGTGTGAGACCAACTCCACTCACGACACTAATCTCACACACCATCACCATTAGACCCGTTTCGCACGAAAACCCTGGTTTGTAACTCTGTGCGTATTTGCCATAAAACGCACTGTGTGAAAATTGAGCTTTATACGATTCCAGACAAAGCAAAGCAGCAACTGCTCCATTGAAATGCAATGAACTCAACGTTCAGAGATACCTTCATCGCCAAGGCAATTTTCAGCTAGCCTTGAAATGCAAGGCTCTGGCATCAGCTCCAGCACCAAGTACATGCAAGATATGCGGACACAACACAGAATGTGGATGAGGCTTTTACTCAACATCAATGGGCAGAGAGTTTCTTGTGTGAGACCAACTCCACTCAGGTCACTAACCTCACACACCATCACAATTAGACCCGTTTCGCACGAAAACCCTATTTCGTAACACTGAGCATATTTGCCATAAAACGCACTGTGTTGAATTTGAGCTTTATGAGAATTCCACAAAAAGCAAAGCTGTAACTGCTCCATTGAAATGCAACGAACTCCATGTTCAGAGATAATTCCATCGCCAAGGCAATTTTCAGCTAGCCTTGAAATGCAAGGCTCTGGCATCAGCTCCAGCACCAAGTACATGTTAGCTATAGGGACACAACACAGCATGTGGATGAGGCTTTTACTCAACACAAAAGGGCATAATGTTTCTTGTGTGAGACCAACTCCACTCACGACACTAATCTCACACACCATCACCATTAGACCCGTTTCGCATGAAAACCCTGGTTTGTAACTCTGTGCGTATTTGCCATAAAACGCACTGGGTGAAAATCGAGCTTTATACGATTCCAGACAAAGCAAAGCAGTAACTGCTCCATTGAAATGCAACGAACTCCATGTTCAGAGATACTTCCATCGCAAAGGCAATTTTCAGCTAGCCTTGAAATGCAAGGCTCTGGCATCAGCTCCAGCACTAAGTACATGCAAGCTATACGGACACAACACAGCATGTAAATGAGGCTTTATTCAACACAAAAGGGCACAATGTTTCTTGTGTAAGACCAACCCCACTCAGGTCACTAATCTCACACACCTACACCATTAGACCCGTTACGCACGAAAACCCTGTTTCGTCACACTGTGCATATTTGTCATAAAACGCACTGTTTTGAAATTGAGCTTTATGATAATTCCAGACAAAGCAAAGCTGTAACTGCTCCATTGAAATGCAATGAACTCCATGTTCAGAGATACTTCCATCGCCAAGGCAATTTTCAGTTAGCTTTGAAATGGAAGGCTCTTATATCAACTTCGGCTTTAAATACATGTTCGGTATACGGACTAAAGAGCATGTGGATGAGGCTTTTACTCAACATCAATGGGCAGAGAGTTTCTTGTGTGAGACCAACTCCACTCAGGTCACTAATCTCACACACCATCACCATTAGACCCGTTTCGCACGAAAACCCTGCTTCGTAACACTGAGCATATTTGCCATAATACGCACTGTGTGAAAATTGAGCTTTACAGGATTCCAGACAAGGCAAAGCAGTAACTGCTCCATTGAAATGCAATGAACTCCACATTCAGAGATACTTCCATCGCCAAGGCAATTTTCAGCTAGCCTTGAAATGCAAGGCTCTGGCATCAGCTCCAGCACCAAGTACATGTTAGCTATAGGGACACAACACAGCATGTGGATGAGGCTTTTACTCAACACAAAAGGGCACAATGTTTCTTGTGTGAGACCAACTCCACTCACGACACTAATCTCACACACCATCACCATTAGACCCGTTTCACATGAAAACCCTGGTTTGTAACACTGTGCGTATTTGCCATAAAACGCACTGTGTGAATATTGAGCTTTATACGATTCCAGACAAAGCAAAGCAGTAACTGCTCCATTGAAATGCAATGAACTCCACGTTCAGAGATACCTTCATCGCCAAGGCAATTTTCAGCTAGCCTTGAAATGCAGGTCTCTTCCATCAACTTCAGCTTTAAATGCATGCTAGCTATACGGACACAACACAGCATGTGGATGAGGCTTTATTCAACACAAAAGGGCACAATGTTTCTTGTGTGAGACCAACTCCACTCAGGTCACTAACCTCACACACCATCACCATTACACCCGTTTCGCACGAAAAAACAGTTTCGTCACATTGTGTGTAATGGTCATAGAACGCATTGCAGTGAAAACTGGTTTATTGCGTATACACCACAAAGCAAAGCTGTAACTGCTCCATTGAAATGCAACGAACTCCACGTTCAGAGATACTTCCATCGCCAAGGCAATTTTCAGCTAGCCTTGAAATGCAAGGCTCTGGCATCAGCTCCAGCACCAAGTACATGTTAGCTATAGGGACACAAGACAGCATGTGCATGAGGCTTTTACTCAACACAAAAGGGCACAATGTTTCTTGTGTGAGACCAACTCCACTCACGACACTAATCTCACACACCATCACCATTAGACCCGTTTCGCACGAAAACCCTGGTTTGTAACTCTGTGCGTATTTGCCATAAAACGCACTGTGTGAAAATTGAGCTTTATACGATTCCAGACAAAGCAAAGCAGCAACTGCTCCATTGAAATGCAACGAACTCAACGTTCAGAGATACCTTCATCGCCAAGGCAATTTTCAGCTAGCCTTGAAATGCAAGGCTCTGGCATCAGCTCCAGCACCAAGTACATGCAAGATATGCGGACACAACACAGAATGTGGATGAGGCTTTTACTCAACATCAATGGGCAGAGAGTTTCTTGTGTGAGACCAACTCCACTCAGGTCACTAACCTCACACACCATCACAATTAGACCCGTTTCGCACGAAAACCCTATTTCGTAACACTGAGCATATTTGCCATAAAACGCACTGTGTTGAAATTGAGCTTTATGAGAATTCCACAAAAAGCAAAGCTGTAACTGCTCCATTGAAATGCAACGAACTCCATGTTCAGAGATAATTCCATCGCCAAGGCAATTTTCAGCTAGCCTTGAAATGCAAGGCTCTGGCATCAGCTCCAGCACCAAGTACATGTTAGCTATAGGGACACAACACAGCATGTGGATGAGGCTTTTACTCAACACAAAAGGGCATAATGTTTCTTGTGTGAGACCAACTCCACTCACGACACTAATCTCACACACCATCACCATTAGACCCGTTTCGCATGAAAACCCTGGTTTGTAACTCTGTGCGTATTTGCCATAAAACGCACTGGGTGAAAATCGAGCTTTATACGATTCCAGACAAAGCAAAGCAGTAACTGCTCCATTGAAATGCAACGAACTCCATGTTCAGAGATACTTCCATCGCAAAGGCAATTTTCAGCTAGCCTTGAAATGCAAGGCTCTGGCATCAGCTCCAGCACTAAGTACATGCAAGCTATACGGACACAACACAGCATGTAAATGAGGCTTTATTCAACACAAAAGGGCACAATGTTTCTTGTGTAAGACCAACCCCACTCAGGTCACTAATCTCACACACCTACACCATTAGACCCGTTACGCACGAAAACCCTGTTTCGTCACACTGTGCATATTTGTCATAAAACGCACTGTTTTGAAATTGAGCTTTATGATAATTCCAGACAAAGCAAAGCTGTAACTGCTCCATTGAAATGCAATGAACTCCATGTTCAGAGATACTTCCATCGCCAAGGCAATTTTCAGTTAGCTTTGAAATGGAAGGCTCTTATATCAACTTCGGCTTTAAATACATGTTCGGTATACGGACTAAAGAGCATGTGGATGAGGCTTTTACTCAACATCAATGGGCAGAGAGTTTCTTGTGTGAGACCAACTCCACTCAGGTCACTAATCTCACACACCATCACCATTAGACCCGTTTCGCACGAAAACCCTGCTTCGTAACACTGAGCATATTTGCCATAATACGCACTGTGTGAAAATTGAGCTTTACAGGATTCCAGACAAGGCAAAGCAGTAACTGCTCCATTGAAATGCAATGAACTCCACATTCAGAGATACTTCCATCGCCAAGGCAATTTTCAGCTAGCCTTGAAATGCAAGGCTCTGGCATCAGCTCCAGCACCAAGTACATGTTAGCTATAGGGACACAACACAGCATGTGGATGAGGCTTTTACTCAACACAAAAGGGCACAATGTTTCTTGTGTGAGACCAACTCCACTCACGACACTAATCTCACACACCATCACCATTAGACCCGTTTCGCATGAAAACCCTGGTTTGTAACACTGTGCGTATTTGCCATAAAACGCACTGTGTGAATATTGAGCTTTATACGATTCCAGACAAAGCAAAGCAGTAACTGCTCCATTGAAATGCAATGAACTCCACGTTCAGAGATACCTTCATCGCCAAGGCAATTTTCAGCTAGCCTTGAAATGCAGGTCTCTTCCATCAACTTCAGCTTTAAATGCATGCTAGCTATACGGACACAACACAGCATGTGGATGAGGCTTTATTCAACACAAAAGGGCACAATGTTTCTTGTGTGAGACCAACTCCACTCAGGTCACTAACCTCACACACCATCACCATTACACCCGTTTCGCACGAAAAAACAGTTTCGTCACATTGTGTGTAATGGTCATAGAACGCATTGCAGTGAAAACTGGTTTATTGCGTATACACCACAAAGCAAAGCTGTAACTGCTCCATTGAAATGCAACGAACTCCACGTTCAGAGATACTTCCATCGCCAAGGCAATTTTCAGCTAGCCTTGAAATGCAAGGCTCTGGCATCAGCTCCAGCACCAAGTACATGTTAGCTATAGGGACACAACACAGCATGTGCATGAGGCTTTTACTCAACACAAAAGGGCACAATGTTTCTTGTGTGAGACCAACTCCACTCACGACACTAATCTCACACACCATCACCATTAGACCCGTTTCGCACGAAAACCCTGGTTTGTAACTCTGTGCGTATTTGCCATAAAACGCACTGTGTGAAAATTGAGCTTTATACGATTCCAGACAAAGCAAAGCAGCAACTGCTCCATTGAAATGCAACGAACTCAACGTTCAGAGATACCTTCATCGCCAAGGCAATTTTCAGCTAGCCTTGAAATGCAAGGCTCTGGCATCAGCTCCAGCACCAAGTACATGCAAGATATGCGGACACAACACAGAATGTGGATGAGGCTTTTACTCAACATCAATGGGCAGAGAGTTTCTTGTGTGAGACCAACTCCACTCAGGTCACTAACCTCACACACCATCACAATTAGACCCGTTTCGCACGAAAACCCTATTTCGTAACACTGAGCATATTTGCCATAAAACGCACTGTGTTGAAATTGAGCTTTATGAGAATTCCACAAAAAGCAAAGCTGTAACTGCTCCATTGAAATGCAACGAACTCCATGTTCAGAGATAATTCCATCGCCAAGGCAATTTTCAGCTAGCCTTGAAATGCAAGGCTCTGGCATCAGCTCCAGCACCAAGTACATGTTAGCTATAGGGACACAACACAGCATGTGGATGAGGCTTTTACTCAACACAAAAGGGCATAATGTTTCTTGTGTGAGACCAACTCCACTCACGACACTAATCTCACACACCATCACCATTAGACCCGTTTCGCATGAAAACCCTGGTTTGTAACTCTGTGCGTATTTGCCATAAAACGCACTGGGTGAAAATCGAGCTTTATACGATTCCAGACAAAGCAAAGCAGTAACTGCTCCATTGAAATGCAACGAACTCCATGTTCAGAGATACTTCCATCGCAAAGGCAATTTTCAGCTAGCCTTGAAATGCAAGGCTCTGGCATCAGCTCCAGCACCAAGTACATGCAAGCTATACGGACACAACACAGCATGTAAATGAGGCTTTATTCAACACAAAAGGGCACAATGTTTCTTGTGTAAGACCAACCCCACTCAGGTCACTAATCTCACACACCTACACCATTAGACCCGTTTCGCACGAAAACCCTGTTTCGTCACACTGTGCATATTTGTCATAAAACGCACTGTTTTGAAATTGAGCTTTATGATAATTCCAGACAAAGCAAAGCTGTAACTGCTCCATTGAAATGCAATGAACTCCATGTTCAGAGATACTTCCATCGCCAAGGCAATTTTCAGTTAGCTTTGAAATGGAAGGCTCTTATATCAACTTCGGCTTTAAATACATGTTCGGTATACGGACTAAAGAGCATGTGGATGAGGCTTTTACTCAACATCAATGGGCAGAGAGTTTCTTGTGTGAGACCAACTCCACTCAGGTCACTAATCTCACACACCATCACCATTAGACCCGTTTCGCACGAAAACCCTGCTTCGTAACACTGAGCATATTTGCCATAATACGCACTGTGTGAAAATTGAGCTTTACAGGATTCCAGACAAGGCAAAGCAGTAACTGCTCCATTGAAATGCAATGAACTCCACATTCAGAGATACTTCCATCGCCAAGGCAATTTTCAGCTAGCCTTGAAATGCAAGGCTCTGGCATCAGCTCCAGCACCAAGTACATGTTAGCTATAGGGACACAACACAGCATGTGGATGAGGCTTTTACTCAACACTAAATGGCACAATGTTTCTTGTGTGAGACCAACTCCACTCACGACACTAATCTCATACACTTACACCTTTAGACCCGTTTCGCACGAAAACCCTGTTTCGTAACACTGAGCATATTTGCCATAAAACGCACTGTGTTGAAATTGGCTTTATGAGAATTCCAGACAAAACAAAGCTGCAACTGCTCCATTGAAATGCAACGAACTCAATGTTCGTTGCTACTTCCATCGCCAAGGCAATTTTCAGCTAGCCTTGAAATGGAAGGCTCTGGCATCAGCTCCAGCACCAAGTACATGTTAGCTATACGGACACAGCACAGCATGTGGATGAGGCTTTATTCAACACAAAAGGGCACAATGGTTCTTGTGTGTGACCAACTCCACTCAGGTCACTAACCTCACACACCATCACCATTACACCCGTTTCGCACGAAAAAACAGTTTCGTCACAGTGTGTGTAATGGTCATAGAACGCATTGCAGTGAAAACTGGTTTATTGCGTATACACCACAAAGCAAAGCTGTAACTGCTCCATTGAAGTGCAACCAACTCCACGTTCAGAGAACACTTCATCACCAAGGCAATTTTCAGATAGCTTTGAAATGGAAGGCTCTTACATCAACTTCAGCTTTAAATACATGTTCGCTATACGGACTAAACAGCATGTGGATGAGGCTTTTACTCAACATCAATGGGCAGAGAGTTTCTTGTGTGAGACCAACTCCACTCAGGTCACTAACCTCACACACCATCACCATTAGACCCGTTTCGCACGAAAACCCTATTTCGTAACACTGAGCATATTTGCCATAAAACGCACTGTGTTGAAATTGAGCTTTATGAGAATTCCACAAAAACCAAAGCAGTAACTGCTCCACTGAAATGCAACAAAATCCATGTTCAGAGATACTTCCATCGCCAAGGCAATTTTCAGCTAGCCTTGAAATGCAAGGCTCTGGCATCAGCTCCAGCACCAAGTACATGTTAGCTATAGGGACACAACACAGCATGTGGATGAGGCTTTTACTCAACATCAATGGGCAGAGAGTTTCTTGTGTGAGACCAACTCCACTCACGACACTAATCTCACTCACCATCACAATTAGACCCGTTTCGCACGAAAACCCTATTTCGTAACACTGAGCATATTTGCCATAAAACGCACTGTGTTGAAATTGAGCTTTATGAGAATTCCAGACAAAGCAAAGCAGTAACTGCTCCATTGAAATGCAATGAACTCCACGTTCAGAGATACCTTCATCGCCAAGGCAATTTTCAGCTAGCCTTGAAATGCAAGGCTCTGGCATCAGCTCCAGCACCAAGTACATGCAAGCTATGCGGACACAACACAGCATGTGGATGAGGCTTTTACTCAACATCAATGGGCAGAGAGTTTCTTGTGTGAGACCAACTCCACTCAGGTCACTAACCTCACACACTTACACCATTAGACCCGTTTCGCACGAAAACCCTATTTCGTAACACTGAGCATATTTGCCATAAAACGCACTGTGATGAAATTGAGCTTTATGAGAATTCCACAAAAAGCTGTAACTGCTCCATTGAAATGCAACGAACTCCACGTTCAGAGATACCTTCATCGCCAAGGCAATTTTCAGCTAGCCTTGAAATGCAGGTCTCTTCCATCAACTTCAGCTTTAAATGCATGTTAGCTATAGGGACACAACACAGCATGTGGATGAGGCTTTATTCAACACAAAAGGGCACAATGTTTCTTGTGTGTGACCAACTCCACTCAGGTCACTAACCTCACACACCATCACCATTACACCCGTTTCGCACGAAAAAACAGTTTCGTCACAGTGTGTGTAATGGTCATAGAACGCATTGCAGTGAAAACTGGTTTATTGCGTATACACCACAAAGCAAAGCTGTAACTGCTCCATTGAAGTGCAACCAACTCCACGTTCAGAGAACACTTCATCACCAAGGCAATTTTCAGATAGCTTTGAAATGGAAGGCTCTTACATCAACTTCAGCTTTAAATACATGTTCGCTATACGGACTAAACAGCATGTGGATGAGGCTTTTACTCAACATCAATGGGCAGAGAGTTTCTTGTGTGAGACCAACTCCACTCAGGTCACTAACCTCACACACCATCACCATTAGACCCGTTTCGAACGAAAACCCTATTTCGTAACACTGAGCATATTTGCCATAAAACGCACTGTGTTGAAATTGAGCTTTATGAGAATTCCACAAAAAGCAAAGCTGTAACTGCTCCATTGAAATGCAACGAACTCCATGTTCAGAGATACTTCCATCGCCAAGGCAATTTTCAGCTAGCCTTGAAATGCAAGGCTCTGGCATCAGCTCCAGCACCAAGTACATGTTAGCTATAGGGACACAACACAGCATGTGGATGAGGCTTTTACTCAACATCAATGGGCAGAGAGTTTCTTGTGTGAGACCAACTCCACTCACGACACTAATCTCACTCACCATCACCATTAGACCCATTTTGCACGAAAACCCTGCTTTGTAACTCTGTGCGTATTTGCCATAAAACGCACTGTGTGAAAATTGAGATTTATACGATTCCAGACAAAGCAAAGCAGTAACTGCTCCATTGAAATGCAATGAACTCCACGTTCAGAGATACCTTCATCGCCAAGGCAATTTTCAGCTAGCCTTGAAATGCAAGGCTCTGGCATCAGCTCCAGCACCAAGTACATGTTAGCTATAGGGACACAACACAGCATGTGGATGAGGCTTTTACTCAACACTAAATGGCACAATGTTTCTTGTGTGAGACCAACTCCACTCACGACACTAATCTCACACACCATCACCATTAGACCCATTTCGCATGAAAACCCTGGTTTGTAACTCTGTGCGTATTTGCCATAAAACGCACTGTGTGAAAATTGAGCTTTATACGATTCCAGACAAAGCAAAGCAGTAACTGCTCCATTGAAATGCAATGAACTCCAAGTTCAGAGATACCTTCATCGCCAAGGCAATTTTCAGCTAGCCTTGAAATGCAGGTCTCTTCCATCAACTTCAGCTTTAAATGCATGCTAGCTATACGGACACAACACAGCATGTGGATGAGGCTTTTACTCAACATCAATGGGCAGAGAGTTTCTTGTGTGAGACCAACTCCACTCACGACACTAATCTCACACACCATCACCATTAGACCCGTTTCGCACGAAAACCCTGGTTTGTAACTCTGTGCATATTTGCCATAAAACGCACTGTGTGAAAATTGAGCTTTATACGATTCCAGACAAAGCAAAGCAGCAACTGCTCCATTGAAATGCAATGAACTCCACGTTCAGAGATACTTCCATCGCCAAGGCAATTTTCAGCTAGCCTTGAAATGCAAGGCTCTGGCATCAGCTCCAGCACCAAGTACATGCAAGCTATGCGGACACAACACAGCATGTGCATGAGGCTTTTACTCAACATCAATGGGCAGAGAGTTTCTTGTGTGAGACCAACTCCACTCACGACACTAATCTCATACACTTACACCTTTAGACCCGTTTCGCACGAAAACCCTGTTTCGTAACACTGAGCATATTTGCCATAAAACGCACTGTGTTGAAATTGAGCTTTATGAGAATTCCACAAAAAGCAAAGCTGTAACTGCTCCATTGAAATGCAACGAACTCCATGTTCAGAGATAATTCCATCGCCAAGGCAATTTTCAGCTAGCCTTGAAATGCAAGGCTCTGGCATCAGCTACAGAACCAAATACATGTTAGCCATAGGGACACAACACAGCATGTGGATGAGGCTTTTACTCAACACAAAAGGGCACAATGTTTCTTGTGTGAATTCAACTCCACTCACGACACTAATCTCACACACCATCACCATTACACCCGTTTCGCACGAAAAAACAGTTTCGTCACAGTGTGTGTAATGGTCATAGAACGCATTGCAGTGAAAACTGGTTTATTGCGTATACACCACAAAGCAAAGCTGTAACTGCTCCATTGAAGTGCAACCAACTCCACGTTCAGAGAACACTTCATCACCAAGGCAATTTTCAGATAGCTTTGAAATGGAAGGCTCTTACATCAACTTCAGCTTTAAATACATGTTCGCTATACGGACTAAACAGCATGTGGATGAGGCTTTTACTCAACATCAATGGGCAGAGACTTTCTTGTGTGAGACCAACTCCACTCAGGTCACTAACCTCACACACCATCACCATTAGACCCGTTTCGAACGAAAACCCTATTTCGTAACACTGAGCATATTTGCCATAAAACGCACTGTGTTGAAATTGAGCTTTATGAGAATTCCACAAAAAGCAAAGCTGTAACTGCTCCATTGAAATGCAACGAACTCCATGTTCAGAGATACTTCCATCGCCAAGGCAATTTTCAGCTAGCCTTGAAATGCAAGGCTCTGGCATCAGCTCCAGCACCAAGTACATGTTAGCTATAGGGACACAACACAGCATGTGGATGAGGCTTTTACTCAACATCAATGGGCAGAGAGTTTCTTGTGTGAGACCAACTCCACTCACGACACTAATCTCACTCACCATCACCATTAGACCCATTTTGCACGAAAACCCTGCTTTGTAACTCTGTGCGTATTTGCCATAAAACGCACTGTGTGAAAATTGAGATTTATACGATTCCAGACAAAGCAAAGCAGTAACTGCTCCATTGAAATGCAATGAACTCCACGTTCAGAGATACCTTCATCGCCAAGGCAATTTTCAGCTAGCCTTGAAATGCAAGGCTCTGGCATCAGCTCCAGCACCAAGTACATGTTAGCTATAGGGACACAACACAGCATGTGGATGAGGCTTTTACTCAACACAAAAGGGCACAATGTTTCTTGTGTGAGACCAACTCCACTCACGACACTAATCTCACACACCATCACCATTAGACCCATTTCGCATGAAAACCCTGGTTTGTAACTCTGTGCGTATTTGCCATAAAACGCACTGTGTGAAAATTGAGCTTTATACGATTCCAGACAAAGCAAAGCAGTAACTGCTCCATTGAAATGCAATGAACTCCAAGTTCAGAGATACCTTCATCGCCAAGGCAATTTTCAGCTAGCCTTGAAATGCAGGTCTCTTCCATCAACTTCAGCTTTAAATGCATGCTAGCTATACGGACACAACACAGCATGTGGATGAGGCTTTTACTCAACATCAATGGGCAGAGAGTTTCTTGTGTGAGACCAACTCCACTCACGACACTAATCTCACACACCATCACCATTAGACCCGTTTCGCACGAAAACCCTGGTTTGTAACTCTGTGCGTATTTGCCATAAAACGCACTGTGTGAAAATTGAGCTTTATACGATTCCAGACAAAGCAAAGCAGCAACTGCTCCATTGAAATGCAATGAACTCCACGTTCAGAGATACTTCCATCGCCAAGGCAATTTTCAGCTAGCCTTGAAATGCAAGGCTCTGGCATCAGCTCCAGCACCAAGTACATGCAAGCTATGCGGACACAACACAGCATGTGGATGAGGCTTTTACTCAAAACGAAAGGCACAATGTTTCTTGTGTGAGACCAACTCCACTCAAGTCGCTAACCTTGCCCACTTACACCATTAGACCCGTTTCACACGAAAACCCTTTTGGTCACACTGTGCATATTTGTCATAAAACGCACTGTTTTGAAATTGAGCTTTATCAGAATTCCAGACAAATCAAAGCTGTAACTGCTCCATTGAAATGCAACGAACTCCATGTTCAGAGATACCTTCATCGCCAAGGCAATTTTCAGCTAGCCTTGAAATGCAGGTCTCTTCCATCAACTTCAGCTTTAAATGCATGTTAGCTATAGGGACACAACACAGCATGTGGATGAGGCTTTATTCAACACAAAAGGGCACAATGTTTCTTGTGTGTGACCAACTCCACTCAGGTCACTAACCTCACACACCATCACCATTACACCCGTTTCGCACGAAAAAACAGTTTCGTCACAGTGTGTGTAATGGTCATAGAACGCATTGCAGTGAAAACTGGTTTATTGCGTATACACCACAAAGCAAAGCTGTAACTGCTCCATTGAAGTGCAACCAACTCCACGTTCAGAGAACACTTCATCACCAAGGCAATTTTCAGATAGCTTTGAAATGGAAGGCTCTTACATCAACTTCAGCTTTAAATACATGTTCGCTATACGGACTAAACAGCATGTGGATGAGGCTTTTACTCAACATCAATGGGCAGAGAGTTTCTTGTGTGAGACCAACTCCACTCAGGTCACTAACCTCACACACCATCACCATTAGACCCGTTTCGCACGAAAACCCTATTTCGTAACACTGAGCATATTTGCCATAAAACGCACTGTGTTGAAATTGAGCTTTATGAGAATTCCACACAAAGCAAAGCTGCAACTGCTCCATTGAAATGCAACGAACTCCATGTTCAGAGATACTTCCATCGCCAAGGCAATTTTCAGCTAGCCTTGAAATGCAAGGCTCTGGCATCTGCTCCAGCACCAAGTACATGTTAGCTATAGGGACACAGCACAGCATGTGGATGAGGCTGTTACTCAAAACGAAAGGTACAATGTTTCTTGTGTGAGACCAACTCCACTCAAGTCGCTAACCTCACACACCATCACCATTAGACCCGTTTCGCACGAAAACCCTTTTGGTCACACTGTGCATATTAGTCATAAAAGGCACTGTTTTGAATTTGAGCTTTATGAGAATTCCAGACAAAGCAAAGCTGTAACTGCTCCATTGAAATGCAATGAACTCCACGTTCAGAGATACCTTCATCGCCAAGGCAATTTTCAGCTAGCCTTGAAATGCAAGGCTCTGGCATCAGCTCCAGCACCAAGTACATGCAAGCTATGCGGACACAACACAGCATGTGGATGAGGCTTTTACTCAACATCAATGGGCAGAGAGTTTCTTGTGTGAGACCAACTCCACTCAGGTCACTAACCTCACACACCATCACCATTAGACCCGTTTCGCACGAAAACCCTATTTCGTAACACTGAGCATATTTGCCATAAAACGCACTGTGTTGAAATTGAGCTTTATGAGAATTCCAGACAAAGCAAAGCTGCAACTGCTCCATTGAAATGCAACGAACTCCATGTTCAGAGATAATTCCATCGCCAAGGCAATTTTCAGCTAGCCTTGAAATGCAAGGCTCTGGCATCTGCTCCAGCACCAAGTACATGTTAGCTATAGGGACACAGCACAGCATGTGGATGAGGCTGTTACTTAAAACGAAAGGCACAATGTTTCTTTTGTGAGACCAACTCCACTCAAGTCGCTAACCTCACACACCATCACCATTAGACCCGTTTCGCACGAAAACCTTTTGGTCACACTGTGCATATTTGTCATAAAACGCACTGTGTGAAAATTGAGCTTTATACGATTCCAGACAAAGCAAAGCAGTAACTGCTCCATTGAAATGCAATGAACTCCACGTTCAGAGATACCTTCATCGCCAAGGCAATTTTCAGCTAGCCTTGAAATGCAAGGCTCTGGCATCAGCTCCAGCACCAAGTACATGTTAGCTATAGGGACACAACACAGCATGTGGATGAGGCTTTTACTCAACATCGATGGGCAGAGAGTTTCTTGTGTGAGACCAACTCCACTCAGGTCACTAACCTCACACACCATCACCATTAGACCCGTTTCGCATGAAAACCCTATTTCGTAACACTGAGCATATTTGCCATAAAACGCACTGTGTTGAAATTGAGCTTTATGAGAATTCCAGACAAAGCAAAGCTGCAACTGCTTCATTGAAATGAAACGAACTCCATGTTCAGAGATACTTCCATCGCCAAGGCAATTTTCAGCTAGCCTTGAAATGCAAGGCTCTGGCATCAGCTCCAGCACCAAGTACATGTTAGCTATAGGGACACAGCACAGCATGTGGATGAGGCTTTATTCAACACAAAAGGGCACAATGTTTCTTGTGTGTGACCAACTCCACTCAGGTCACTAACCTCACACACCATCACCATTACACCCGTTACGCACGAAAAAACAGTTTCGTCACAGTGTGTGTAATGGTCATAGAACGCATTGCAGTGAAAACTGGTTTATTGCGTATACACCACAAAGCAAAGCTGTAACTGCTCCATTGAAGTGCAACCAACTCTACGTTCAGAGAACACTTCATCACCAAGGCAATTTTCAGATAGCTTTGAAATGGAAGGCTCTTACATCAACTTTAGCTTTAAATACATGTTCGCTATACGGACTAAACAGCATGTGGATGAGGCTTTTACTCAACATCAATGGGCAGAGAGTTTCTTGTGTGAGACCAACTCCACTCAGGTCACTAACCTCACACACCATCACAATTAGACCCGTTTCGCACGAAAACCCTATTTCGTAACACTGAGCATATTTGCCATAAAACGCACTGTGTTGAAATTGAGCTTTATGAGAATTCCACACAAAGCAAAGCTGCAATTGCTCCATTGAAATGCAACGAACTCCATGTTCAGAGAGACTTCCATCGCCAAGGCAATTTTCAGCTAGCCTTGAAATGCAAGGCTCTGGCATCTGCTCCAGCACCAAGTACATGTTAGCTATAGGGACACAGCACAGCATGTGGATGAGGCTGTTACTCAAAACGAAAGGTACAATGTTTCTTGTGTGAGACCAACTCCACTCAAGTCGCTAACCTCACACACCATCACCATTAGACCCGTTTCGCACGAAAACCCTTTTGGTCACACTGTGCATATTAGTCATAAAAGGCACTGTTTTGATTTTGAGCTTTATGAGAATTCCAGACAAAGCAAAGCTGTAACTGCTCCATTGAAATGCAATGAACTCCACGTTCAGAGATACCTTCATCGCCAAGGCAATTTTCAGCTAGCCTTGAAATGCAAGGCTCTGGCATCAGCTACAGCACCAAGTACATGCAAGCTATGCGGACACAACACAGCATGTGGATGAGGCTTTTACTCAACATCAATGGGCAGAGAGTTTCTTGTGTGAGACCAACTCCACTCAGGTCACTAACCTCACACACCATCACCATTAGACCCGTTTCGCACGAAAACCCTATTTCGTAACACTGAACATATTTGCCATAAAACGCACTGTGTTGAAATTGAGCTTTATGAGAATTCCACAAAAAGCTGTAACTGCTCCATTGAAATGCAACGAACTCCACGTTCAGAGATACCTTCATCGCCAAGGCAATTTTCAGCTAGCCTTGAAATGCAAGGCTCTGGCATCAGCTCCAGCACCAAGTACATGTTAGCTATAGGGACACAGCACAGCATGTGGATGAGGCTTTATTCAACACAAAAGGGCACAATGTTTCTTGTGTGTGACCAACTCCACTCAGGTCACTAACCTCACACACCATCACCATTACACCCGTTACGCACGAAAAAACAGTTTCGTCACAGTGTGTGTAATGGTCATAGAACGCATTGCAGTGAAAACTGGTTTATTGCGTATACACCACAAAGCAAAGCTGTAACTGCTCCATTGAAGTGCAACCAACTCTACGTTCAGAGAACACTTCATCACCAAGGCAATTTTCAGTTAGCTTTGAAATGGAAGGCTCTTACATCAACTTTAGCTTTAAATACATGTTCGCTATACGGACTAAACAGCATGTGGATGAGGCTTTTACTCAACATCAATGGGCAGAGAGTTTCTTGTGTGAGACCAACTCCACTCAGGTCACTAACCTCACACACCATCACCATTAGACCCGTTTCGCACGAAAACCCTATTTCGTAACACTGAGCATATTTGCCATAAAACGCACTGTGTTGAAATTGAGCTTTATGAGAATTACACAAAAAGCTGTAACTGCTCCATTGAAATGCAACGAACTCCACGTTCAGAGATACCTTCATCGCCAAGGCAATTTTCAGCTAGCCTTGAAATGCAGGTCTCTTCCATCAACTTCAGCTTTAAATGCATGTTAGCTATACGGACACAACACAGCATGTGGATGAGGCTTTATTCAACACAAAAGGGCACAATGTTTCTTGTGTGTGTCCAACTCCACTCAGGTCACTAACCTCACACACCATCACCATTACACCCGTTTCGCACGAAAAAACAGTTTTGTCACAGTGTGTGTAATGGTCATAGAACGCATTGCAGTGAAAACTGGTTTATTGCGTATACACCACAAAGCAAAGCTGTAACTGCTCCATTGAAGTGCAACCAACTCCACGTTCAGAGAACACTTCATCACCAAGGCAATTTTCAGATAGCTTTGAAATGGAAGGCTCTTACATCAAGTTCAGCTTTAAATACATGTTCGCTATACGGACTAAACAGCATGTGGATGAGGCTTTTACTCAACATCAATGGGCAGAGAGTTTCTTGTGTGAGACCAACTCCACTCAGGTCACTAACCTCACACACCATCACAATTAGACCCGTTTCGCACGAAAACCCTATTTCGTAACACTGAGCATATTTGCCATAAAACGCACTGTGTTGAAATTGAGCTTTATGAGAATTCCACACAAAGCAAAGCTGCAACTGCTCCATTGAAATGCAACGAACTCCATGTTCAGAGATACTTCCATCGCCAAGGCAATTTTCAGCTAGCCTTGAAATGCAAGGCTCTGGCATCTGCTCCAGCACCAAGTACATGTTAGCTATAGGGACACAGCACAGCATGTGGATGAGGCTGTTACTCAAAACGAAAGGTACAATGTTTCTTGTGTGAGACCAACTCCACTCAAGTCGCTAACCTCACACACCATCACCATTAGACCCGTTTCGCACGAAAACCCTTTTGGTCACACTGTGCATATTAGTCATAAAAGGCACTGTTTTGAATTTGAGCTTTATGAGAATTCCAGACAAAGCAAAGCTGTAACTGCTCCATTGAAATGCAATGAACTCCACGTTCAGAGATACCTTCATCGCCAAGGCAATTTTCAGCTAGCCTTGAAATGCAAGGCTCTGGCATCAGCTCCAGCACCAAGTACATGCAAGCTATGCGGACACAACACAGCATGTGGATGAGGCTTTTACTCAACATCAATGGGCAGAGAGTTTCTTGTGTGAGACCAACTCCACTCAGGTCACTAACCTCACACACCATCACCATTAGACCCGTTTCGCACGAAAACCCTATTTCGTAACACTGAGCATATTTGCCATAAAACGCACTGTGTTGAAATTGAGCTTTATGAGAATTCCAGACAAAGCAAAGCTGCAACTGCTCCATTGAAATGAAACGAACTCCATGTTCAGAGATACTTCCATCGCCAAGGCAATTTTCAGCTAGCCTTGAAATGCAAGGCTCTGGCATCAGCTCCAGCACCAAGTACATGTTAGCTATAGGGACACAGCACAGCATGTGGATGAGGCTTTATTCAACACAAAAGGGCACAATGTTTCTTGTGTGTGACCAACTCCACTCAGGTCACTAACCTCACACACCATCACCATTACACCCGTTTCGCACGAAAAAACAGTTTCGTCACAGTGTGTGTAATGGTCATAGAACGCATTGCAGTGAAAACTGGTTTATTGCGTATACACCACAAAGCAAAGCTGTAACTGCTCCATTGAAGTGCAACCAACTCCACGTTCAGAGAACACTTCATCACCAAGGCAATTTTCAGTTAGCTTTGAAATGGAAGGCTCTTACATCAACTTCAGCTTTAAATACATGTTCGCTATACGGACTAAACAGCATGTGGATGAGGCTTTTACTCAACATCAATGGGCAGAGAGTTTCTTGTGTGAGACCAACTCCACTCAGGTCACTAACCTCACACACCATCACCATTAGACCCGTTTCGCACGAAAACCCTATTTCGTAACACTGAGCATATTTGCCATAAAACGCACTGTGTTGAAATTGAGCTTGATGAGAATTCCACACAAAGCAAAGCTGCAACTGCTCCATTGAAATGCAACGAACTCCATGTTCAGAGATACTTCCATCGCCAAGGCAATTTTCAGCTAGCCTTGAAATGCAAGGCTCTGGCATCTGCTCCAGCACCAAGTACATGTTAGCTATAGGGACACAGCACAGCATGTGGATGAGGCTGTTACTCAACACGAAAGGTACAATGTTTCTTGTGTGAGACCAACTCCACTCAAGTCGCTAACCTCACACACCATCACCATTAGACCCGTTTCGCACGAAAACCCTTTTGGTCACACTGTGCATATTAGTCATAAAAGGCACTGTTTTGAATTTGAGCTTTATGAGAATTCCAGACAAAGCAAAGCTGTAACTGCTCCATTGAAATGCAATGAACTCCACGTTCAGAGATACCTTCATCGCCAAGGCAATTTTCAGCTAGCCTTGAAATGCAAGGCTCTGGCATCAGCTACAGCACCAAGTACATGCAAGCTATGCGGACACAACACAGCATGTGGATGAGGCTTTTACTCAACATCAATGGGCAGAGAGTTTCTTGTGTGAGACCAACTCCACTCAGGTCACTAACCTCACACACCATCACCATTAGACCCGTTTCGCACGAAAACCCTATTTCGTAACACTGAGCATATTTGCCATAAAACGCACTGTGTTGAAATTGAGCTTTATGAGAATTACACAAAAAGCTGTAACTGCTCCATTGAAATGCAACGAACTCCACGTTCAGAGATACCTTCATCGCCAAGGCAATTTTCAGCTAGCCTTGAAATGCAGGTCTCTTCCATCAACTTCAGCTTTAAATGCATGTTAGCTATACGGACACAACACAGCATGTGGATGAGGCTTTATTCAACACAAAAGGGCACAATGTTTCTTGTGTGTGTCCAACTCCACTCAGGTCACTAACCTCACACACCATCACCATTACACCCGTTTCGCACGAAAAAACAGTTTTGTCACAGTGTGTGTAATGGTCATAGAACGCATTGCAGTGAAAACTGGTTTATTGCGTATACACCACAAAGCAAAGCTGTAACTGCTCCATTGAAGTGCAACCAACTCCACGTTCAGAGAACACTTCATCACCAAGGCAATTTTCAGATAGCTTTGAAATGGAAGGCTCTTACATCAACTTCAGCTTTAAATACATGTTCGCTATACGGACTAAACAGCATGTGGATGAGGCTTTTACTCAACATCAATGGGCAGAGAGTTTCTTGTGTGAGACCAACTCCACTCAGGTCACTAACCTCACACACCATCACCATTAGACCCGTTTCGCACGAAAACCCTATTTCGTAACACTGAGCATATTTGCCATAAAACGCACTGTGTTGAAATTGAGCTTTATGAGAATTCCACAAAAAGCAAAGCTGTAACTGCTCCATTGAAATGCAACGAACTCCATGTTCAGAGATAATTCCATCGCCAAGGCAATTTTCAGCTAGCCTTGAAATGCAAGGCTCTGGCATCAGCTCCAGCACCAAGTACATGTTAGCTATAGGGACACAACACAGCATGTGGATGAGGCTTTTACTCAACATCAATGGGCAGAGAGTTTCTTGTGTGAGACCAACTCCACTCAGGTCACTAACCTCACACACCATCACAATTAGACCCGTTTCGCACGAAAACCCTATTTCGTAACACTGAGCATATTTGCCATAAAACGCACTGTGTTGAAATTGAGCTTTATGAGAATTCCACACAAAGCAAAGCTGCAACTGCTCCATTGAAATGCAACGAACTCCATGTTCAGAGATACTTCCATCGCCAAGGCAATTTTCAGCTAGCCTTGAAATGCAAGGCTCTGGCATCTGCTCCAGCACCAAGTACATGTTAGCTATAGGGACACAGCACAGCATGTGGATGAGGCTGTTACTCAAAACGAAAGGTACAATGTTTCTTGTGTGAGACCAACTCCACTCAAGTCGCTAACCTCACACACCATCACCATTAGACCCGTTTCGCACGAAAACCCTTTTGGTCACACTGTGCATATTAGTCATAAAAGGCACTGTTTTGAATTTGAGCTTTATGAGAATTCCAGACAAAGCAAAGCTGTAACTGCTCCATTGAAATGCAATGAACTCCACGTTCAGAGATACCTTCATCGCCAAGGCAATTTTCAGCTAGCCTTGAAATGCAAGGCTCTGGCATCAGCTCCAGCACCAAGTACATGCAAGCTATGCGGACACAACACAGCATGTGGATGAGGCTTTTACTCAACATCAATGGGCAGAGAGTTTCTTGTGTGAGACCAACTCCACTCAGGTCACTAACCTCACACACCATCACCATTAGACCCGTTTCGCACGAAAACCCTATTTCGTAACACTGAGCATATTTGCCATAAAACGCACTGTGTTGAAATTGAGCTTTATGAGAATTCCAGACAAAGCAAAGCTGCAACTGCTCCATTGAAAAGCAATGAACTCCATGTTCAGAGATAATTCCATCGCCAAGGCAATTTTCAGCTAGCCTTGAAATGCAAGGCTCTGGCATCTGCTCCAGCACCAAGTACATGTTAGCTATAGGGACACAGCACAGCATGTGGATGAGGCTGTTACTCAAAACGAAAGGCACAATGTTTCTTGTGTGAGACCAACTCCACTCAAGTCGCTAACCTCACACACCATCACCATTAGACCCGTTTCACACGAAAACCTTTTGGTCACACTGTGCATATTTGTCATAAAACGCACTGTGTGAAAATTGAGCTTTATGCGATTCCAGACAAAGCAAAGCAGTAACTGCTCCATTGAAATGCAATGAACTCCACGTTCAGAGATACCTTCATCGCCAAGGCAATTTTCAGCTAGCCTTGAAATGCAAGGCTCTGGCATCAGCTCCAGCACCAAGTACATGTTAGCTATAGGGACACAACACAGCATGTGGATGAGGCTTTTACTCAACATCGATGGGCAGAGAGTTTCTTGTGTGAGACCAACTCCACTCAGGTCACTAACCTCACACACCATCACCATTAGACCCGTTTCGCACGAAAACCCTATTTCGTAACACTGAGCATATTTGCCATAAAACGCACTGTGTTGAAATTGAGCTTTATGAGAATTCCAGACAAAGCAAAGCTGCAACTGCTTCATTGAAATGAAACGAACTCCATGTTCAGAGATACTTCCATCGCCAAGGCAATTTTCAGCTAGCCTTGAAATGCAAGGCTCTGGCATCAGCTCCAGCACCAAGTACATGTTAGCTATAGGGACACAGCACAGCATGTGGATGAGGCTTTATTCAACACAAAAGGGCACAATGTTTCTTGTGTGTGACCAACTCCACTCAGGTCACTAACCTCACACACCATCACCATTAGACCCGTTTCGCACGAAAACCCTATTTCGTAACACTGAGCATATTTGCCATAAAACGCACTGTGTTGAAATTGAGCTTTATGAGAATTCCAGACAAAGCAAAGCTGCAACTGCTTCATTGAAATGAAACGAACTCCATGTTCAGAGATACTTCCATCGCCAAGGCAATTTTCAGCTAGCCTTGAAATGCAAGGCTCTGGCATCAGCTCCAGCACCAAGTACATGTTAGCTATAGGGACACAGCACAGCATGTGGATGAGGCTTTATTCAACACAAAAGGGCACAATGTTTCTTGTGTGAGACCAACTCCACTCAAGTCACTAACCTCACACACCATCACCATTAGACACGTTACGCACGAAAAAACAGTTTCGTCACAGTGTGTGTAATGGTCATAGAACGCATTGCAGTGAAAAGTGGTTTATTGCGTATACACCACAAAGCAAAGCTGTAACTGCTCCATTGAAGTGCAACCAACTCTACGTTCAGAGAACACTTCATCACCAAGGCAATTTTCAGTTAGCTTTGAAATGGAAGGCTCTTACATCAACTTCAGCTTTAAATACATGTTCGCTATACGGACTAAACAGCATGTGGATGAGGCTTTTACTCAACATCAATGGGCAGAGAGTTTCTTGTGTGAGACCAACTCCACTCAGGTCACTAAACTCACACACCATCACCATTAGACCCGTTTCGCACGAAAACCCTATTTCGTAACACTGAGCATATTTGCCATAAAACGCACTGTGTTGAAATTGAGCTTTATGAGAATTCCACACAAAGCAAAGCTGCAACTGCTCCATTGAAATGCAACGAACTCCATGTTCAGAGATACTTCCATCGCCAAGGCAATTTTCAGCTAGCCTTGAAATGCAAGGCTCTGGCATCTGCTCCAGCACCAAGTACATGTTAGCTATAGGGACACAGCACAGCATGTGGATGAGGCTGTTACTCAAAACGAAAGGTACAATGTTTCTTGTGTGAGACCAACTCCACTCAAGTCGCTAACCTCACACACCATCACCATTAGACCCGTTTCGCACGAAAACCCTTTTGGTCACACTGTGCATATTAGTCATAAAAGGCACTGTTTTGAATTTGAGCTTTATGAGAATTCCAGACAAAGCAAAGCTGTAACTGCTCCATTGAAATGCAATGAACTCCACGTTCAGAGATACCTTCATCGCCAAGGCAATTTTCAGCTAGCCTTGAAATGCAAGGCTCTGGCATCAGCTCCAGCACCAAGTACATGCAAGCTATGCGGACACAACACAGCATGTGGATGAGGCTTTTACTCAACATCAATGGGCAGAGAGTTTCTTGTGTGAGACCAACTCCACTCAGGTCACTAACCTCACACACCATCACCATTAGACCCGTTTCGCACGAAAACCCTATTTCGTAACACTGAGCATATTTGCCATAAAACGCACTGTGTTGAAATTGAGCTTTATGAGAATTACACAAAAAGCTCTAACTGCTCCATTGAAATGCAACGAACTCCACGTTCAGAGATACCTTCATCGCCAAGGCAATTTTCAGCTAGCCTTGAAATGCAGGTCTCTTCCATCAACTTCAGCTTTAAATGCATGTTAGCTATACGGACACAACACAGCATGTGGATGAGGCTTTATTCAACACAAAAGGGCACAATGTTTCTTGTGTGTGTCCAACTCCACTCAGGTCACTAACCTCACACACCATCACCATTACACCCGTTTCGCACGAAAAAACAGTTTTGTCACAGTGTGTGTAATGGTCATAGAACGCATTGCAGTGAAAACTGGTTTATTGCGTATACACCACAAAGCAAAGCTGTAACTGCTCCATTGAAGTGCAACCAACTCCACGTTCAGAGAACACTTCATCACCAAGGCAATTTTCAGATAGCTTTGAAATGGAAGGCTCTTACATCAACTTCAGCTTTAAATACATGTTCGCTATACGGACTAAACAGCATGTGGATGAGGCTTTTACTCAACATCAATGGGCAGAGAGTTTCTTGTGTGAGACCAACTCCACTCAGGTCACTAACCTCACACACCATCACCATTAGACCCGTTTCGCACGAAAACCCTATTTCGTAACACTGAGCATATTTGCCATAAAACGCACTGTGTTGAAATTGAGCTTTATGAGAATTCCACAAAAAGCAAAGCTGTAACTGCTCCATTGAAATGCAACGAACTCCATGTTCAGAGATAATTCCATCGCCAAGGCAATTTTCAGCTAGCCTTGAAATGCAAGGATCTGGCATCAGCTCCAGCACCAAGTACATGTTAGCTATAGGGACACAACACAGCATGTGGATGAGGCTTTTACTCAACATCAATGGGCAGAGAGTTTCTTGTGTGAGACCAACTCCACTCAGGTCACTAACCTCACACACCATCACAATTAGACCCGTTTCGCACGAAAACCCTATTTCGTAACACTGAGCATATTTGCCATAAAACGCACTGTGTTGAAATTGAGCTTTATGAGAATTCCACACAAAGCAAAGCTGCAACTGCTCCATTGAAATGCAACGAACTCCATGTTCAGAGATACTTCCATCGCCAAGGCAATTTTCAGCTAGCCTTGAAATGCAAGGCTCTGGCATCTGCTCCAGCACCAAGTACATGTTAGCTATAGGGACACAGCACAGCATGTGGATGAGGCTGTTACTCAAAACGAAAGGTACAATGTTTCTTGTGTGAGACCAACTCCACTCAAGTCGCTAACCTCACACACCATCACCATTAGACCCGTTTCGCACGAAAACCCTTTTGGTCACACTGTGCATATTAGTCATAAAAGGCACTGTTTTGAAATTGAGCTTTATGAGAATTCCAGACAAAGCAAAGCTGTAACTGCTCCATTGAAATGCAATGAACTCCACGTTCAGAGATACCTTCATCACCAAGGCAATTTTCAGCTAGCCTTGAAATGCAAGGCTCTGGCATCAGCTCCAGCACCAAGTACATGCAAGCTATGCGGACACAACACAGCATGTGGATGAGGCTTTTACTCAACATCAATGGGCAGAGAGTTTCTTGTGTGAGACCAACTCCACTCAGGTCACTAACCTCACACACCATCACCATTAGACCCGTTTCGCACGAAAACCCTATTTCGTAACACTGAGCATATTTGCCATAAAACGCACTGTGTTGAAATTGAGCTTTATGAGAATTCCAGACAAAGCAAAGCTGCAACTGCTCCATTGAAATGAAACGAACTCCATGTTCAGAGATACTTCCATCGCCAAGGCAATTTTCAGCTAGCCTTGAAATGCAAGGCTCTGGCATCAGCTCCAGCACCAAGTACATGTTAGCTATAGGGACACAGCACAGCATGTGGATGAGGCTTTATTCAACACAAAAGGGCACAATGTTTCTTGTGTGTGACCAACTCCACTCAGGTCACTAACCTCACACACCATCACCATTACACCCGTTTCGCACGAAAAAACAGTTTCGTCACAGTGTGTGTAATGGTCATAGAACGCATTGCAGTGAAAACTGGTTTATTGCGTATACACCACAAAGCAAAGCTGTAACTGCTCCATTGAAGTGCAACCAACTCCACGTTCAGAGAACACTTCATCACCAAGGCAATTTTCAGTTAGCTTTGAAATGGAAGGCTCTTACATCAACTTCAGCTTTAAATACATGTTCGCTATACGGACTAAACAGCATGTGGATGAGGCTTTTACTCAACATCAATGGGCAGAGAGTTTCTTGTGTGAGACCAACTCCACTCAGGTCACTAACCTCACACACCATCACCATTAGACCCGTTTCGCACGAAAACCCTATTTCGTAACACTGAGCATATTTGCCATAAAACGCACTGTGTTGAAATTGAGCTTTATGAGAATTCCACACAAAGCAAAGCTGCAACTACTCCATTGAAATGCAACGAACTCCATGTTCAGAGATACTTCCATCGCCAAGGCAATTTTCAGCTAGCCTTGAAATGCAAGGCTCTGGCATCTGCTCCAGCACCAAGTACATGTTAGCTATAGGGACACAGCACAGCATGTGGATGAGGCTGTTACTCAAAACGAAAGGTACAATGTTTCTTGTGTGAGACCAACTCCACTCAAGTCGCTAACCTCACACACCATCACCATTAGACCCGTTTCGCACGAAAACCCTTTTGGTCACACTGTGCATATTAGTCATAAAAGGCACTGTTTTGAATTTGAGCTTTATGAGAATTCCAGACAAAGCAAAGCTGTAACTGCTCCATTGAAATGCAATGAACTCCACGTTCAGAGATACCTTCATCGCCAAGGCAATTTTCAGCTAGCCTTGAAATGCAAGGCTCTGGCATCAGCTCCAGCACCAAGTACATGCAAGCTATGCGGACACAACACAGCATGTGGATGAGGCTTTTACTCAACATCAATGGGCAGAGAGTTTCTTGTGTGAGACCAACTCCACTCAGGTCACTAACCTCACACACCATCACCATTAGACCCGTTTCGCACGAAAACCCTATTTCGTAACACTGAGCATATTTGCCATAAAACGCACTGTGTTGAAATTGAGCTTTATGAGAATTCCAGACAAAGCAAAGCTGCAACTGCTCCATTGAAATGCAATGAACTCCATGTTCAGAGATAATTCCATCGCCAAGGCAATTTTCAGCTAGCCTTGAAATGCAAGGCTCTGGCATCTGCTCCAGCACCAAGTACATGTTAGCTATAGGGACACAGCACAGCATGTGGATGAGGCTGTTACTCAAAACGAAAGGCACAATGTTTCTTGTGTGAGACCAACTCCACTCAAGTCGCTAACCTCACACACCATCACCATTAGACCCGTTTCGCACGAAAACCTTTTGGTCACACTGTGCATATTTGTCATAAAACGCACTGTGTGAAAATTGAGCTTTATACGATTCCAGACAAAGCAAAGCAGTAACTGCTCCATTGAAATGCAATGAACTCCACGTTCAGAGATACCTTCATCGCCAAGGCAATTTTCAGCTAGCCTTGAAATGCAAGGCTCTGGCATCAGCTCCAGCACCAAGTACATGTTAGCTATAGGGACACAACACAGCATGTGGATGAGGCTTTTACTCAACATCGATGGGCAGAGAGTTTCTTGTGTGAGACCAACTCCACTCAGGTCACTAACCTCACACACCATCACCATTAGACCCGTTTCGCACGAAAACCCTATTTCGTAACACTGAGCATATTTGCCATAAAACGCACTGTGTTGAAATTGAGCTTTATGAGAATTCCAGACAAAGCAAAGCTGCAACTGCTTCATTGAAATGAAACGAACTCCATGTTCAGAGATACTTCCATCGCCAAGGCAATTTTCAGCTAGCCTTGAAATGCAAGGCTCTGGCATCAGCTCCAGCACCAAGTACATGTTAGCTATAGGGACACAGCACAGCATGTGGATGAGGCTTTATTCAACACAAAAGGGCACAATGTTTCTTGTGTGTGACCAACTCCACTCAGGTCACTAACCTCACACACCATCACCATTAGACCCGTTTCGCACGAAAACCCTATTTCGTAACACTGAGCATATTTGCCATAAAACGCACTGTGTTGAAATTGAGCTTTATGAGAATTCCAGACAAAGCAAAGCTGCAACTGCTTCATTGAAATGAAACGAACTCCATGTTCAGAGATACTTCCATCGCCAAGGCAATTTTCAGCTAGCCTTGAAATGCAAGGCTCTGGCATCAGCTCCAGCACCAAGTACATGTTAGCTATAGGGACACAGCACAGCATGTGGATGAGGCTTTATTCAACACAAAAGGGCACAATGTTTCTTGTGTGTGACCAACTCCACTCAGGTCACTAACCTCACACACCATCACCATTACACCCGTTACGCACGAAAAAACAGTTTCGTCACAGTGTGTGTAATGGTCATAGAACGCATTGCAGTGAAAAGTGGTTTATTGCGTATACACCACAAAGCAAAGCTGTAACTGCTCCATTGAAGTGCAACCAACTCTACGTTCAGAGAACACTTCATCACCAAGGCAATTTTCAGTTAGCTTTGAAATGGAAGGCTCTTACATCAACTTCAGCTTTAAATACATGTTCGCTATACGGACTAAACAGCATGTGGATGAGGCTTTTACTCAACATCAATGGGCAGAGAGTTTCTTGTGTGAGACCAACTCCACTCAGGTCACTAAACTCACACACCATCACCATTAGACCCGTTTCGCACGAAAACCCTATTTCGTAACACTGAGCATATTTGCCATAAAACGCACTGTGTTGAAATTGAGCTTTATGAGAATTCCACACAAAGCAAAGCTGCAACTGCTCCATTGAAATGCAACGAACTCCATGTTCAGAGATACTTCCATCGCCAAGGCAATTTTCAGCTAGCCTTGAAATGCAAGGCTCTGGCATCTGCTCCAGCACCAAGTACATGTTAGCTATAGGGACACAGCACAGCATGTGGATGAGGCTGTTACTCAAAACGAAAGGTACAATGTTTCTTGTGTGAGACCAACTCCACTCAAGTCGCTAACCTCACACACCATCACCATTAGACCCGTTTCGCACGAAAACCCTTTTGGTCACACTGTGCATATTAGTCATAAAAGGCACTGTTTTGAATTTGAGCTTTATGAGAATTCCAGACAAAGCAAAGCTGTAACTGCTCCATTGAAATGCAATGAACTCCACGTTCAGAGATACCTTCATCGCCAAGGCAATTTTCAGCTAGCCTTGAAATGCAAGGCTCTGGCATCAGCTCCAGCACCAAGTACATGCAAGCTATGCGGACACAACACAGCATGTGGATGAGGCTTTTACTCAACATCAATGGGCAGAGAGTTTCTTGTGTGAGACCAACTCCACTCAGGTCACTAACCTCACACACCATCACCATTAGACCCGTTTCGCACGAAAACCCTATTTCGTAACACTGAGCATATTTGCCATAAAACGCACTGTGTTGAAATTGAGCTTTATGAGAATTACACAAAAAGCTGTAACTGCTCCATTGAAATGCAACGAACTCCACGTTCAGAGATACCTTCATCGCCAAGGCAATTTTCAGCTAGCCTTGAAATGCAGGTCTCTTCCATCAACTTCAGCTTTAAATGCATGTTAGCTATACGGACACAACACAGCATGTGGATGAGGCTTTATTCAACACAAAAGGGCACAATGTTTCTTGTGTGTGTCCAACTCCACTCAGGTCACTAACCTCACACACCATCACCATTACACCCGTTTCGCACGAAAAAACAGTTTTGTCACAGTGTGTGTAATGGTCATAGAACGCATTGCAGTGAAAACTGGTTTATTGCGTATACACCACAAAGCAAAGCTGTAACTGCTCCATTGAAGTGCAACCAACTCCACGTTCAGAGAACACTTCATCACCAAGGCAATTTTCAGATAGCTTTGAAATGGAAGGCTCTTACATCAACTTCAGCTTTAAATACATGTTCGCTATACGGACTAAACAGCATGTGGATGAGGCTTTTACTCAACATCAATGGGCAGAGAGTTTCTTGTGTGAGACCAACTCCACTCAGGTCACTAACCTCACACACCATCACCATTAGACCCGTTTCGCACGAAAACCCTATTTCGTAACACTGAGCATATTTGCCATAAAACGCACTGTGTTGAAATTGAGCTTTATGAGAATTCCACAAAAAGCAAAGCTGTAACTGCTCCATTGAAATGCAACGAACTCCATGTTCAGAGATAATTCCATCGCCAAGGCAATTTTCAGCTAGCCTTGAAATGCAAGGCTCTGGCATCAGCTCCAGCACCAAGTACATGTTAGCTATAGGGACACAACACAGCATGTGGATGAGGCTTTTACTCAACATCAATGGGCAGAGAGTTTCTTGTGTGAGACCAACTCCACTCAGGTCACTAACCTCACACACCATCACAATTAGACCCGTTTCGCACGAAAACCCTATTTCGTAACACTGAGCATATTTGCCATAAAACGCACTGTGTTGAAATTGAGCTTGATGAGAATTCCACACAAAGCAAAGCTGCAACTGCTCCATTGAAATGCAACGAACTCCATGTTCAGAGATACTTCCATCGCCAAGGCAATTTTCAGCTAGCCTTGAAATGCAAGGCTCTGGCATCTGCTCCAGCACCAAGTACATGTTAGCTATAGGGACACAGCACAGCATGTGGATGAGGCTGTTACTCAAAACGAAAGGTACAATGTTTCTTGTGTGAGACCAACTCCACTCAAGTCGCTAACCTCACACACCATCACCATTAGACCCGTTTCGCACGAAAACCCTTTTGGTCACACTGTGCATATTAGTCATAAAAGGCACTGTTTTGAATTTGAGCTTTATGAGAATTCCAGACAAAGCAAAGCTGTAACTGCTCCATTGAAATGCAATGAACTCCACGTTCAGAGATACCTTCATCACCAAGGCAATTTTCAGCTAGCCTTGAAATGCAAGGCTCTGGCATCAGCTCCAGCACCAAGTACATGCAAGCTATGCGGACACAACACAGCATGTGGATGAGGCTTTTACTCAACATCAATGGGCAGAGAGTTTCTTGTGTGAGACCAACTCCACTCAGGTCACTAACCTCACACACCATCACCATTAGACCCGTTTCGCACGAAAACCCTATTTCGTAACACTGAGCATATTTGCCATAAAACGCACTGTGTTGAAATTGAGCTTTATGAGAATTCCAGACAAAGCAAAGCTGCAACTGCTCCATTGAAATGAAACGAACTCCATGTTCAGAGATACTTCCATCGCCAAGGCAATTTTCAGCTAGCCTTGAAATGCAAGGCTCTGGCATCAGCTCCAGCACCAAGTACATGTTAGCTATAGGGACACAGCACAGCATGTGGATGAGGCTTTATTCAACACAAAAGGGCACAATGTTTCTTGTGTGTGACCAACTCCACTCAGGTCACTAACCTCACACACCATCACCATTACACCCGTTTCGCACGAAAAAACAGTTTCGTCACAGTGTGTGTAATGGTCATAGAACGCATTGCAGTGAAAACTGGTTTATTGCGTATACACCACAAAGCAAAGCTGTAACTGCTCCATTGAAGTGCAACCAACTCCACGTTCAGAGAACACTTCATCACCAAGGCAATTTTCAGTTAGCTTTGAAATGGAAGGCTCTTACATCAACTTCAGCTTTAAATACATGTTCGCTATACGGACTAAACAGCATGTGGATGAGGCTTTTACTCAACATCAATGGGCAGAGAGTTTCTTGTGTGAGACCAACTCCACTCAGGTCACTAACCTCACACACCATCACCATTAGACCCGTTTCGCACGAAAACCCTATTTCGTAACACTGAGCATATTTGCCATAAAACGCACTGTGTTGAAATTGAGCTTTATGAGAATTCCACACAAAGCAAAGCTGCAACTACTCCATTGAAATGCAACGAACTCCATGTTCAGAGATACTTCCATCGCCAAGGCAATTTTCAGCTAGCCTTGAAATGCAAGGCTCTGGCATCTGCTCCAGCACCAAGTACATGTTAGCTATAGGGACACAGCACAGCATGTGGATGAGGCTGTTACTCAAAACGAAAGGTACAATGTTTCTTGTGTGAGACCAACTCCACTCAAGTCGCTAACCTCACACACCATCACCATTAGACCCGTTTCGCACGAAAACCCTTTTGGTCACACTGTGCATATTAGTCATAAAAGGCACTGTTTTGAATTTGAGCTTTATGAGAATTCCAGACAAAGCAAAGCTGTAACTGCTCCATTGAAATGCAATGAACTCCACGTTCAGAGATACCTTCATCACCAAGGCAATTTTCAGCTAGCCTTGAAATGCAAGGCTCTGGCATCAGCTCCAGCACCAAGTACATGCAAGCTATGCGGACACAACACAGCATGTGGATGAGGCTTTTACTCAACATCAATGGGCAGAGAGTTTCTTGTGTGAGACCAACTCCACTCAGGTCACTAACCTCACACACCATCACCATTAGACCCGTTTCGCACGAAAACCCTATTTCGTAACACTGAGCATATTTGCCATAAAACGCACTGTGTTGAAATTGAGCTTTATGAGAATTCCAGACAAAGCAAAGCTGCAACTGCTCCATTGAAATGAAACGAACTCCATGTTCAGAGATACTTCCATCGCCAAGGCAATTTTCAGCTAGCCTTGAAATGCAAGGCTCTGGCATCAGCTCCAGCACCAAGTACATGTTAGCTATAGGGACACAGCACAGCATGTGGATGAGGCTTTATTCAACACAAAAGGGCACAATGTTTCTTGTGTGTGACCAACTCCACTCAGGTCACTAACCTCACACACCATCACCATTACACCCGTTTCGCACGAAAAAACAGTTTCGTCACAGTGTGTGTAATGGTCATAGAACGCATTGCAGTGAAAACTGGTTTATTGCGTATACACCACAAAGCAAAGCTGTAACTGCTCCATTGAAGTGCAACCAACTCCACGTTCAGAGAACACTTCATCACCAAGGCAATTTTCAGTTAGCTTTGAAATGGAAGGCTCTTACATCAACTTCAGCTTTAAATACATGTTCGCTATACGGACTAAACAGCATGTGGATGAGGCTTTTACTCAACATCAATGGGCAGAGAGTTTCTTGTGTGAGACCAACTCCACTCAGGTCACTAACCTCACACACCATCACCATTAGACCCGTTTCGCACGAAAACCCTATTTCGTAACACTGAGCATATTTGCCATAAAACGCACTGTGTTGAAATTGAGCTTTATGAGAATTCCACACAAAGCAAAGCTGCAACTACTCCATTGAAATGCAACGAACTCCATGTTCAGAGATACTTCCATCGCCAAGGCAATTTTCAGCTAGCCTTGAAATGCAAGGCTCTGGCATCTGCTCCAGCACCAAGTACATGTTAGCTATAGGGACACAGCACAGCATGTGGATGAGGCTGTTACTCAAAACGAAAGGTACAATGTTTCTTGTGTGAGACCAACTCCACTCAAGTCGCTAACCTCACACACCATCACCATTAGACCCGTTTCGCACGAAAACCCTTTTGGTCACACTGTGCATATTAGTCATAAAAGGCACTGTTTTGAATTTGAGCTTTATGAGAATTCCAGACAAAGCAAAGCTGTAACTGCTCCATTGAAATGCAATGAACTCCACGTTCAGAGATACCTTCATCGCCAAGGCAATTTTCAGCTAGCCTTGAAATGCAAGGCTCTGGCATCAGCTCCAGCACCAAGTACATGCAAGCTATGCGGACACAACACAGCATGTGGATGAGGCTTTTACTCAACATCAATGGGCAGAGAGTTTCTTGTGTGAGACCAACTCCACTCAGGTCACTAACCTCACACACCATCACCATTAGACCCGTTTCGCACGAAAACCCTATTTCGTAACACTGAGCATATTTGCCATAAAACGCACTGTGTTGAAATTGAGCTTTATGAGAATTCCAGACAAAGCAAAGCTGCAACTGCTCCATTGAAATGCAATGAACTCCATGTTCAGAGATAATTCCATCGCCAAGGCAATTTTCAGCTAGCCTTGAAATGCAAGGCTCTGGCATCTGCTCCAGCACCAAGTACATGTTAGCTATAGGGACACAGCACAGCATGTGGATGAGGCTGTTACTCAAAACGAAAGGCACAATGTTTCTTGTGTGAGACCAACTCCACTCAAGTCGCTAACCTCACACACCATCACCATTAGACCCGTTTCGCACGAAAACCTTTTGGTCACACTGTGCATATTTGTCATAAAACGCACTGTGTGAAAATTGAGCTTTATACGATTCCAGACAAAGCAAAGCAGTAACTGCTCCATTGAAATGCAATGAACTCCACGTTCAGAGATACCTTCATCGCCAAGGCAATTTTCAGCTAGCCTTGAAATGCAAGGCTCTGGCATCAGCTCCAGCACCAAGTACATGTTAGCTATAGGGACACAACACAGCATGTGGATGAGGCTTTTACTCAACATCGATGGGCAGAGAGTTTCTTGTGTGAGACCAACTCCACTCAGGTCACTAACCTCACACACCATCACCATTAGACCCGTTTCGCACGAAAACCCTATTTCGTAACACTGAGCATATTTGCCATAAAACGCACTGTGTTGAAATTGAGCTTTATGAGAATTCCAGACAAAGCAAAGCTGCAACTGCTTCATTGAAATGAAACGAACTCCATGTTCAGAGATACTTCCATCGCCAAGGCAATTTTCAGCTAGCCTTGAAATGCAAGGCTCTGGCATCAGCTCCAGCACCAAGTACATGTTAGCTATAGGGACACAGCACAGCATGTGGATGAGGCTTTATTCAACACAAAAGGGCACAATGTTTCTTGTGTGTGACCAACTCCACTCAGGTCACTAACCTCACACACCATCACCATTAGACCCGTTTCGCACGAAAACCCTATTTCGTAACACTGAGCATATTTGCCATAAAACGCACTGTGTTGAAATTGAGCTTTATGAGAATTCCAGACAAAGCAAAGCTGCAACTGCTTCATTGAAATGAAACGAACTCCATGTTCAGAGATACTTCCATCGCCAAGGCAATTTTCAGCTAGCCTTGAAATGCAAGGCTCTGGCATCAGCTCCAGCACCAAGTACATGTTAGCTATAGGGACACAGCACAGCATGTGGATGAGGCTTTATTCAACACAAAAGGGCACAATGTTTCTTGTGTGTGACCAACTCCACTCAGGTCACTAACCTCACACACCATCACCATTACACCCGTTACGCACGAGAAAACAGTTTCGTCACAGTGTGTGTAATGGTCATAGAACGCATTGCAGTGAAAAGTGGTTTATTGCGTATACACCACAAAGCAAAGCTGTAACTGCTCCATTGAAGTGCAACCAACTCTACGTTCAGAGAACACTTCATCACCAAGGCAATTTTCAGTTAGCTTTGAAATGGAAGGCTCTTACATCAACTTCAGCTTTAAATACATGTTCGCTATACGGACTAAACAGCATGTGGATGAGGCTTTTACTCAACATCAATGGGCAGAGAGTTTCTTGTGTGAGACCAACTCCACTCAGGTCACTAAACTCACACACCATCACCATTAGACCCGTTTCGCACGAAAACCCTATTTCGTAACACTGAGCATATTTGCCATAAAACGCACTGTGTTGAAATTGAGCTTTATGAGAATTCCACACAAAGCAAAGCTGCAACTGCTCCATTGAAATGCAACGAACTCCATGTTCAGAGATACTTCCATCGCCAAGGCAATTTTCAGCTAGCCTTGAAATGCAAGGCTCTGGCATCTGCTCCAGCACCAAGTACATGTTAGCTATAGGGACACAGCACAGCATGTGGATGAGGCTGTTACTCAAAACGAAAGGTACAATGTTTCTTGTGTGAGACCAACTCCACTCAAGTCGCTAACCTCACACACCATCACCATTAGACCCGTTTCGCACGAAAACCCTTTTGGTCACACTGTGCATATTAGTCATAAAAGGCACTGTTTTGAATTTGAGCTTTATGAGAATTCCAGACAAAGCAAAGCTGTAACTGCTCCATTGAAATGCAATGAACTCCACGTTCAGAGATACCTTCATCGCCAAGGCAATTTTCAGCTAGCCTTGAAATGCAAGGCTCTGGCATCAGCTCCAGCACCAAGTACATGCAAGCTATGCGGACACAACACAGCATGTGGATGAGGCTTTTACTCAACATCAATGGGCAGAGAGTTTCTTGTGTGAGACCAACTCCACTCAGGTCACTAACCTCACACACCATCACCATTAGACCCGTTTCGCACGAAAACCCTATTTCGTAACACTGAGCATATTTGCCATAAAACGCACTGTGTTGAAATTGAGCTTTATGAGAATTACACAAAAAGCTGTAACTGCTCCATTGAAATGCAACGAACTCCACGTTCAGAGATACCTTCATCGCCAAGGCAATTTTCAGCTAGCCTTGAAATGCAGGTCTCTTCCATCAACTTCAGCTTTAAATGCATGTTAGCTATACGGACACAACACAGCATGTGGATGAGGCTTTATTCAACACAAAAGGGCACAATGTTTTTTGTGTGTGTCCAACTCCACTCAGGTCACTAACCTCACACACCATCACCATTACACCCGTTTCGCACGAAAAAACAGTTTTGTCACAGTGTGTGTAATGGTCATAGAACGCATTGCAGTGAAAACTGGTTTATTGCGTATACACCACAAAGCAAAGCTGTAACTGCTCCATTGAAGTGCAACCAACTCCACGTTCAGAGAACACTTCATCACCAAGGCAATTTTCAGATAGCTTTGAAATGGAAGGCTCTTACATCAACTTCAGCTTTAAATACATGTTCGCTATATGGACTAAACAGCATGTGGATGAGGCTTTTACTCAACATCAATGGGCAGAGAGTTTCTTGTGTGAGACCAACTCCACTCAGGTCACTAACCTCACACACCATCACCATTAGACCCGTTTCGCACGAAAACCCTATTTCGTAACACTGAGCATATTTGCCATAAAACGCACTGTGTTGAAATTGAGCTTTATGAGAATTCCACAAAAAGCAAAGCTGTAACTGCTCCATTGAAATGCAACGAACTCCATGTTCAGAGATAATTCCATCGCCAAGGCAATTTTCAGCTAGCCTTGAAATGCAAGGCTCTGGCATCAGCTCCAGCACCAAGTACATGTTAGCTATAGGGACACAACACAGCATGTGGATGAGGCTTTTACTCAACATCAATGGGCAGAGAGTTTCTTGTGTGAGACCAACTCCACTCAGGTCACTAACCTCACACACCATCACAATTAGACCCGTTTCGCACGAAAACCCTATTTCGTAACACTGAGCATATTTGCCATAAAACGCACTGTGTTGAAATTGAGCTTTATGAGAATTCCACACAAAGCAAAGCTGCAACTGCTCCATTGAAATGCAACGAACTCCATGTTCAGAGATACTTCCATCGCCAAGGCAATTTTCAGCTAGCCTTGAAATGCAAGGCTCTGGCATCTGCTCCAGCACCAAGTACATGTTAGCTATAGGGACACAGCACAGCATGTGGATGAGGCTGTTACTCAAAACGAAAGGTACAATGTTTCTTGTGTGAGACCAACTCCACTCAAGTCGCTAACCTCACACACCATCACCATTAGACCCGTTTCGCACGAAAACCCTTTTGGTCACACTGTGCATATTAGTCATAAAAGGCACTGTTTTGAATTTGAGCTTTATGAGAATTCCAGACAAAGCAAAGCTGTAACTGCTCCATTGAAATGCAATGAACTCCACGTTCAGAGATACCTTCATCGCCAAGGCAATTTTCAGCTAGCCTTGAAATGCAAGGCTCTGGCATCAGCTCCAGCACCAAGTACATGCAAGCTATGCGGACACAACACAGCATGTGGATGAGGCTTTTACTCAACATCAATGGGCAGAGAGTTTCTTGTGTGAGACCAACTCCACTCAGGTCACTAACCTCACACACCATCACCATTAGACCCGTTTCGCACGAAAACCCTATTTCGTAACACTGAGCATATTTGCCATAAAACGCACTGTGTTGAAATTGAGCTTTATGAGAATTCCAGACAAAGCAAAGCTGCAACTGCTCCATTGAAATGAAACGAACTCCATGTTCAGAGATACTTCCATCGCCAAGGCAATTTTCAGCTAGCCTTGAAATGCAAGGCTCTGGCATCAGCTCCAGCACCAAGTACATGTTAGCTATAGGGACACAGCACAGCATGTGGATGAGGCTTTATTCAACACAAAAGGGCACAATGTTTCTTGTGTGTGACCAACTCCACTCAGGTCACTAACCTCACACACCATCACCATTACACCCGTTTCGCACGAAAAAACAGTTTCGTCACAGTGTGTGTAATGGTCATAGAACGCATTGCAGTGAAAACTGGTTTATTGCGTATACACCACAAAGCAAAGCTGTAACTGCTCCATTGAAGTGCAACCAACTCCACGTTCAGAGAACACTTCATCACCAAGGCAATTTTCAGTTAGCTTTGAAATGGAAGGCTCTTACATCAACTTCAGCTTTAAATACATGTTCGCTATACGGACTAAACAGCATGTGGATGAGGCTTTTACTCAACATCAATGGGCAGAGAGTTTCTTGTGTGAGACCAACTCCACTCAGGTCACTAACCTCACACACCATCACCATTAGACCCGTTTCGCACGAAAACCCTATTTCGTAACACTGAGCATATTTGCCATAAAACGCACTGTGTTGAAATTGAGCTTTATGAGAATTCCACACAAAGCAAAGCTGCAACTACTCCATTGAAATGCAACGAACTCCATGTTCAGAGATACTTCCATCGCCAAGGCAATTTTCAGCTAGCCTTGAAATGCAAGGCTCTGGCATCTGCTCCAGCACCAAGTACATGTTAGCTATAGGGACACAGCACAGCATGTGGATGAGGCTGTTACTCAAAACGAAAGGTACAATGTTTCTTGTGTGAGACCAACTCCACTCAAGTCGCTAACCTCACACACCATCACCATTAGACCCGTTTCGCACGAAAACCCTTTTGGTCACACTGTGCATATTAGTCATAAAAGGCACTGTTTTGAATTTGAGCTTTATGAGAATTCCAGACAAAGCAAAGCTGTAACTGCTCCATTGAAATGCAATGAACTCCACGTTCAGAGATACCTTCATCGCCAAGGCAATTTTCAGCTAGCCTTGAAATGCAAGGCTCTGGCATCAGCTCCAGCACCAAGTACATGCAAGCTATGCGGACACAACACAGCATGTGGATGAGGCTTTTACTCAACATCAATGGGCAGAGAGTTTCTTGTGTGAGACCAACTCCACTCAGGTCACTAACCTCACACACCATCACCATTAGACCCGTTTCGCACGAAAACCCTATTTCGTAACACTGAGCATATTTGCCATAAAACGCACTGTGTTGAAATTGAGCTTTATGAGAATTCCAGACAAAGCAAAGCTGCAACTGCTCCATTGAAATGCAATGAACTCCATGTTCAGAGATAATTCCATCGCCAAGGCAATTTTCAGCTAGCCTTGAAATGCAAGGCTCTGGCATCTGCTCCAGCACCAAGTACATGTTAGCTATAGGGACACAGCACAGCATGTGGATGAGGCTGTTACTCAAAACGAAAGGCACAATGTTTCTTGTGTGAGACCAACTCCACTCAAGTCGCTAACCTCACACACCATCACCATTAGACCCGTTTCGCACGAAAACCTTTTGGTCACACTGTGCATATTTGTCATAAAACGCACTGTGTGAAAATTGAGCTTTATACGATTCCAGACAAAGCAAAGCTGTAACTGCTCCATTGAAATGCAATGAACTCCACGTTCAGAGATACCTTCATCGCCAAGGCAATTTTCAGCTAGCCTTGAAATGCAAGGCTCTGGCATCAGCTCCAGCACCAAGTACATGTTAGCTATAGGGACACAACACAGCATGTGGATGAGGCTTTTACTCAACATCGATGGGCAGAGAGTTTCTTGTGTGAGACCAACTCCACTCAGGTCACTAACCTCACACACCATCACCATTAGACCCGTTTCGCACGAAAACCCTATTTCGTAACACTGAGCATATTTGCCATAAAACGCACTGTGTTGAAATTGAGCTTTATGAGAATTCCAGACAAAGCAAAGCTGCAACTGCTTCATTGAAATGAAACGAACTCCATGTTCAGAGATACTTCCATCGCCAAGGCAATTTTCAGCTAGCCTTGAAATGCAAGGCTCTGGCATCAGCTCCAGCACCAAGTACATGTTAGCTATAGGGACACAGCACAGCATGTGGATGAGGCTTTATTCAACACAAAAGGGCACAATGTTTCTTGTGTGTGACCAACTCCACTCAGGTCACTAACCTCACACACCATCACCATTAGACCCGTTTCGCACGAAAACCCTATTTCGTAACACTGAGCATATTTGCCATAAAACGCACTGTGTTGAAATTGAGCTTTATGAGAATTCCAGACAAAGCAAAGCTGCAACTGCTTCATTGAAATGAAACGAACTCCATGTTCAGAGATACTTCCATCGCCAAGGCAATTTTCAGCTAGCCTTGAAATGCAAGGCTCTGGCATCAGCTCCAGCACCAAGTACATGTTAGCTATAGGGACACAGCACAGCATGTGGATGAGGCTTTATTCAACACAAAAGGGCACAATGTTTCTTGTGTGTGACCAACTCCACTCAGGTTACTAACCTCACACACCATCACCATTACACCCGTTACGCACGAAAAAACAGTTTCGTCACAGTGTGTGTAATGGTCATAGAACGCATTGCAGTGAAAAGTGGTTTATTGCGTATACACCACAAAGCAAAGCTGTAACTGCTCCATTGAAGTGCAACCAACTCTACGTTCAGAGAACACTTCATCACCAAGGCAATTTTCAGTTAGCTTTGAAATGGAAGGCTCTTACATCAACTTCAGCTTTAAATACATGTTCGCTATACGGACTAAACAGCATGTGGATGAGGCTTTTACTCAACATCAATGGGCAGAGAGTTTCTTGTGTGAGACCAACTCCACTCAGGTCACTAAACTCACACACCATCACCATTAGACCCGTTTCGCACGAAAACCCTATTTCGTAACACTGAGCATATTTGCCATAAAACGCACTGTGTTGAAATTGAGCTTTATGAGAATTCCACACAAAGCAAAGCTGCAACTGCTCCATTGAAATGCAACGAACTCCATGTTCAGAGATACTTCCATCGCCAAGGCAATTTTCAGCTAGCCTTGAAATGCAAGGCTCTGGCATCTGCTCCAGCACCAAGTACATGTTAGCTATAGGGACACAGCACAGCATGTGGATGAGGCTGTTACTCAAAACGAAAGGTACAATGTTTCTTGTGTGAGACCAACTCCACTCAAGTCGCTAACCTCACACACCATCACCATTAGACCCGTTTCGCACGAAAACCCTTTTGGTCACACTGTGCATATTAGTCATAAAAGGCACTGTTTTGAATTTGAGCTTTATGAGAATTCCAGACAAAGCAAAGCTGTAACTGCTCCATTGAAATGCAATGAACTCCACGTTCAGAGATACCTTCATCGCCAAGGCAATTTTCAGCTAGCCTTGAAATGCAAGGCTCTGGCATCAGCTCCAGCACCAAGTACATGCAAGCTATGCGGACACAACACAGCATGTGGATGAGGCTTTTACTCAACATCAATGGGCAGAGAGTTTCTTGTGTGAGACCAACTCCACTCAGGTCACTAACCTCACACACCATCACCATTAGACCCGTTTCGCACGAAAACCCTATTTCGTAACACTGAGCATATTTGCCATAAAACGCACTGTGTTGAAATTGAGCTTTATGAGAATTACACAAAAAGCTGTAACTGCTCCATTGAAATGCAACGAACTCCACGTTCAGAGATACCTTCATCGCCAAGGCAATTTTCAGCTAGCCTTGAAATGCAGGTCTCTTCCATCAACTTCAGCTTTAAATGCATGTTAGCTATACGGACACAACACAGCATGTGGATGAGGCTTTATTCAACACAAAAGGGCACAATGTTTCTTGTGTGTGTCCAACTCCACTCAGGTCACTAACCTCACACACCATCACCATTACACCCGTTTCGCACGAAAAAACAGTTTTGTCACAGTGTGTGTAATGGTCATAGAACGCATTGCAGTGAAAACTGGTTTATTGCGTATACACCACAAAGCAAAGCTGTAACTGCTCCATTGAAGTGCAACCAACTCCACGTTCAGAGAACACTTCATCACCAAGGCAATTTTCAGATAGCTTTGAAATGGAAGGCTCTTACATCAACTTCAGCTTTAAATACATGTTCGCTATACGGACTAAACAGCATGTGGATGAGGCTTTTACTCAACATCAATGGGCAGAGAGTTTCTTGTGTGAGACCAACTCCACTCAGGTCACTAACCTCACACACCATCACAATTAGACCCGTTTCGCACGAAAACCCTATTTCATAACACTGAGCATATTTGCCATAAAACGCACTGTGTTGAAATTGAGCTTTATGAGAATTCCACAAAAAGCAAAGCTGTAACTGCTCCATTGAAATGCAACGAACTCCATGTTCAGAGATAATTCCATCGCCAAGGCAATTTTCAGCTAGCCTTGAAATGCAAGGCTCTGGCATCAGCTCCAGCACCAAGTACATGTTAGCTATAGGGACACAACACAGCATGTGGATGAGGCTTTTACTCAACATCAATGGGCAGAGAGTTTCTTGTGTGAGACCAACTCCACTCAGGTCACTAACCTCACACACCACCACCATTAGACCCGTTGCGCATGAAAACCCTGGTTTGTAACTCTGTGTGTATTTGCCATAAAACGCACTGTGTGAAAATTGAGCTTTATACGATTCCAGACAAAGCAAAGCAGTAACTGCTCCATTGAAATGCAATGAACTCCACGTTCAGAGATACCTTCATCGCCAAGGCAATTTTCAGCTAGCCTTGAAATGCAGGTCTCTTCCATCAACTTCAGCTTTAAATGCATGGTAGCTATACGGACACAACACAGCATGTGGATGAGGCTTTTACTGAACATCAATGGGCAGAGAGTTTCTTGTGTGAGACCAACTCCACTCAGGTCACTAAACTCACACACCATCACCATTAGACCCGTTTCGCACGAAAACCCTATTTCGTAACACTGAGCATATTTGCCATAAAACGCACTGTGTTGAAATTGAGCTTTATGAGAATTCCACACAAAGCAAAGCTGCAACTGCTCCATTGAAATGCAACGAACTCCATGTTCAGAGATACTTCCATCGCCAAGGCAATTTTCAGCTAGCCTTGAAATGCAAGGCTCTGGCATCTGCTCCAGCACCAAGTACATGTTAGCTATAGGGACACAGCACAGCATGTGGATGAGGCTGTTACTCAAAACGAAAGGTACAATGTTTCTTGTGTGAGACCAACTCCACTCAAGTCGCTAACCTCACACACCATCACCATTAGACCCGTTTCGCACGAAAACCCTTTTGGTCACACTGTGCATATTAGTCATAAAAGGCACTGTTTTGAATTTGAGCTTTATGAGAATTCCAGACAAAGCAAAGCTGTAACTGCTCCATTGAAATGCAATGAACTCCACGTTCAGAGATACCTTCATCGCCAAGGCAATTTTCAGCTAGCCTTGAAATGCAAGGCTCTGGCATCAGCTCCAGCACCAAGTACATGCAAGCTATGCGGACACAACACAGCATGTGGATGAGGCTTTTACTCAACATCAATGGGCAGAGAGTTTCTTGTGTGAGACCAACTCCACTCAGGTCACTAACCTCACACACCAAAACCATTAGACCCGTTTCGCACGAAAACCCTATTTCGTAACACTGAGCATATTTGCCATAAAACGCACTGTGTTGAAATTGAGCTTTATGAGAATTACACAAAAAGCTCTAACTGCTCCATTGAAATGCAACGAACTCCACGTTCAGAGATACCTTCATCGCCAAGGCAATTTTCAGCTAGCCTTGAAATGCAGGTCTCTTCCATCAACTTCAGCTTTAAATGCATGTTAGCTATACGGACACAACACAGCATGTGGATGAGGCTTTATTCAACACAAAAGGGCACAATGTTTCTTGTGTGTGTCCAACTCCACTCAGGTCACTAACCTCACACACCATCACCATTACACCCGTTTCGCACGAAAAAACAGTTTTGTCACAGTGTGTGTAATGGTCATAGAACGCATTGCAGTGAAAACTGGTTTATTGCGTATACACCACAAAGCAAAGCTGTAACTGCTCCATTGAAGTGCAACCAACTCCACGTTCAGAGAACACTTCATCACCAAGGCAATTTTCAGATAGCTTTGAAATGGAAGGCTCTTACATCAACTTCAGCTTTAAATACATGTTCGCTATACGGACTAAACAGCATGTGGATGAGGCTTTTACTCAACATCAATGGGCAGAGAGTTTCTTGTGTGAGACCAACTCCACTCAGGTCACTAACCTCACACACCATCACAATTAGACCCGTTTCGCACGAAAACCCTATTTCATAACACTGAGCATATTTGCCATAAAACGCACTGTGTTGAAATTGAGCTTTATGAGAATTCCACAAAAAGCAAAGCTGTAACTGCTCCATTGAAATGCAACGAACTCCATGTTCAGAGATAATTCCATCGCCAAGGCAATTTTCAGCTAGCCTTGAAATGCAAGGCTCTGGCATCAGCTCCAGCACCAAGTACATGTTAGCTATAGGGACACAACACAGCATGTGGATGAGGCTTTTACTCAACATCAATGGGCAGAGAGTTTCTTGTGTGAGACCAACTCCACTCAGGTCACTAACCTCACACACCATCACCATTAGACCCATTGCGCATGAAAACCCTGGTTTGTAACTCTGTGTGTATTTGCCATAAAACGCACTGTGTGAAAATTGAGCTTTATACGATTCCAGACAAAGCAAAGCAGTAACTGCTCCATTGAAATGCAATGAACTCCACGTTCAGAGATACCTTCATCGCCAAGGCAATTTTCAGCTAGCCTTGAAATGCAGGTCTCTTCCATCAACTTCAGCTTTAAATGCATGCTAGCTATACGGACACAACACAGCATGTGGATGAGGCTTTTACTCAACATCAATGGGCAGAGAGTTTCTTGTGTGAGACCAACTCCACTCAGGTCACTAACCTCACACACCATCACAATTAGACCCGTTTCGCACGAAAACCCTATTTCGTAACACTGAGCATATTTGCCATAAAACGCACTGTGTTGAAATTGAGCTTTATGAGAATTCCAGACAAAGCAAAGCTGCAACTGCTCCATTGAAATGCAACGAACTCCATGTTCAGAGATAATTCCATCGCCAAGGCAATTTTCAGCTAGCCTTGAAATGCAAGGCTCTGGCATCAGCTCCAGCACCAAGTACATGTTAGCTATAGGGACACAACACAGCATGAGGATGAGGCTTTTACTCAACACAAAAGGGCACAATGTTTCTTGTGTGAGACCAACTCCACTCACGACACTAATCTCACACACCATCACCATTAGACCGTTTCGCATGAAAACCCTGGTTTGTAACTCTGTGCGTATTTGCCATAAAACGCACTGTGTGAAAATCGAACTTTATACGATTCCAGACAAAGCAAAGCAGTAACTGCTCCATTGAAATGCAACGAACTCCATGTTCAGAGATACTTCCATCGCAAAGGCAATTTTCAGCTAGCCTTGAAATGCAAGGCTCTGGCATCAGCTACAGCACCAAGTACATGTTAGCTATAGGGACACAGCACAGCATGTGGATGAGGCTGTTACTCAAAACGAAAGGCACAATGTTTCTTGTGTGAGACCAACTCCACTCAAGTCGCTAACCTCGCCCACTTACACCATTAGACCCGTTTCACACGAAAACCCTTTTGGTCACACTGTGCATATTTGTCATAAAACGCACTGTTTGAAATTGAGCTTTATGAGAATTCCAGACAAAGCAAAGCTGTAACTGCTCCATTGAAATGCAACGAACTCCACGTTCAGAGATACCTTCATCGCCAAGGCAATTTTCAGCTAGCCTTGAAATGCAGGTCTCTTCCATCAACTTCAGCTTTAAATGCATGCTAGCTATACGGACACAACACAGAATGTGGATGAGGCTTTATTCAACACAAAAGGGCACAATGTTTCTTGTGTGTGACCAACTCCACTCAGGTCACTAACCTCACACACCATCACCATTACACCCGTTTCGCACGAAAAAACAGTTTCGTCACAGTGTGTGTAATGGTCATAGAACGCATTGCAGTGAAAACTGGTTTATTGCGTATACACCACAAAGCAAAGCTGTAACTGCTCCATTGAAGTGCAACCAACTCCACGTTCAGAGAACACTTCATCACCAAGGCAATTTTCAGATAGCTTTGAAATGGAAGGCTCTTACATCAACTTCAGCTTTAAATACATGTTCGCTATATGGACTAAACAGCATGTGGATGAGGCTTTTACTCAACATCAATGGGCAGAGAGTTTCTTGTGTGAGACCAACTCCACTCAGGTCACTAACCTCACACACCATCACCATTAGACCCGTTTCGCACGAAAACCCTATTTCGTAACACTGAGCATATTTGCCATAAAACGCACTGTGTTGAAATTGAGCTTTATGAGAATTCCAGACAAAGCAAAGCTGCAACTGCTCCATTGAAATGCAACGAAGTCCATGTTCAGAGATAATTCCATCGCCAAGGCAATTTTCAGCTAGCCTTGAAATGCAAGGCTCTGGCATCAGCTCCAGCACCAAGTACATGTTAGCTATAGGGACACAACACAGCATGTGGATGAGGCTTTTACTCAACATCAATGGGCAGAGAGTTTCTTGTGTGAGACCAACTCCACTCACGACACTAATCTCACTCACCATCACCATTAGACCCATTTTGCACGAAAACCCTGCTTTGTAACTCTGTGCGTATTTGCCATAAAACGCACTGTGTGAAAATTGAGCTTTATACGATTCCAGACAAAGCAAAGCAGTAACTGCTCCATTGAAATGCAATGAACTCCACGTTCAGAGATACCTTCATCGCCAAGGCAATTTTCAGCTAGCCTTGAAATGCAAGGCTCTGGCATCAGCTCCAGCACCAAGTACATGTTAGCTATAGGGACACAACACAGCATGTGGATGAGGCTTTTACTCAACACAAAAGGGCACAATGTTTCTTGTGTGAGACCAACTCCACTCACGACACTAACCTCACACACCATCACCATTAGACCCATTTTGCACGAAAACCCTGCTTTGTAACTCTGTGCGTATTTGCCATAAAACGCACTGTGTGAAAATTGAGCTTTATACGATTCCAGACAAAGCAAAGCAGTAACTGCTCCATTGAAATGCAATGAACTCCACGTTCAGAGATACCTTCATCGCCAAGGCAATTTTCAGCTAGCCTTGAAATGCAGGTCTCTTCCATCAACTTCAGCTTTAAATGCATGCTAGCTATACGGACACAACACAGAATGTGGATGAGGCTTTATTCAACACAAAAGGGCACAATGTTTCTTGTGTGTGACCAACTCCACTCAGGTCACTAACCTCACACACCATCACCATTACACCCGTTTCGCACGAAAAAACAGTTTTGTCACAGTGTGTGTAATGGTCATAGAACGCATTGCAGTGAAAACTGGTTTATTGCGTATACACCACAAAGCAAAGCTGTAACTGCTCCATTGAAATGCAACGAACTCCACGTTCAGAGATACTTCCATCGCCAAGGCAATTTTCAGCTAGCCTTGAAATGCAGGTCTCCTCCATCAACTTCAGCTTTAAATGCATGCTAGCTATACGGACACAACACAGCATGTGCATGAGGCTTTTACTCAACATCAATGGGCAGAGAGTTTCTTGTGTGAGACCAACTCCACTCAGGTCACTAATCTCACACACCATCACCATTAGACCCGTTTCGCACGAAAACCCTGGTTTGTAACTCTGTGCGTATTTGCCATAAAACGCACTGTGTGAAAATTGAGCTTTATACGATTCCAGACAAAGCAAAGCAGTAACTGCTCCATTGAAATGCAATGAACTCCACGTTCAGAGATACCTTCATCGCCAAGGCAATTTTCAGCTAGCCTTGAAATGCAAGGCTCTGGCATCAGCTCCAGCACCAAGTACATGCAAGCTATGCGGACACAACACAGCATGTGGATGAGGCTTTTACTCAACATCAATGGGCAGAGAGTTTCTTGTGTGAGACCAACTCCACTCAGGTCACTAACCTCACACACCATCACAATTAGACCCGTTTCGCACGAAAACCCTATTTCGTAACACTGAGCATATTTGCCATAAAACGCACTGTGTTGAAATTGAGCTTTATGAGAATTCCAGACAAAGCAAAGCTGCAACTGCTCCATTGAAATGCAACGAAGTCCATGTTCAGAGATACTTCCATCGCCAAGGCAATTGTCAGCTAGCCTTGAAATGCAAGGCTCTGGCATCAGCTCCAGCACCAAGTACATGTTAGCTATAGGGACACAGCACAGCATGTGGATGAGGCTGTTACTCAACACAAAAGGGCACAATGTTTCTTGTGTGAGACCAACTCCACTCAAGTCGCTAACCTCACCCACTTACACCGTTAGACCCGTTTCGCACGAAAACCCTTTTGGTCACACTGTGCATATTTGTCATAAAACGCACTGTTTTGAAATTGATCTTTATGAGAATTCCACAAAAAGCAAAGCTGTAACTGCTCCATTGAAATGCAACGAACTCCACGTTCAGAGATACCTTCATCGCCAAGGCAATTTTCAGCTAGCCTTGAAATGCAGGTCTCTTCCATCAACTTCAGCTTTAAATGCATGCTAGCTATACGGACACAACACAGCATGTGGATGAGGCTTTTACTCAATATCAATGGGCAGAGAGTTTCTTGTGTGAGACCAACTCCACTCAGGTCACTAACCTCACACACCATCACCGTTACACCCGTTTCGCACGAAAAAACAGTTTCGTCACAGTGTGTGTAATGGTCATAGAACGCATTGCAGTGAAAACTGGTTTATTGCGTATACACCACAAAGCAAAGCTGTAACTGCTCCATTGAAGTGCAACCAACTCCACGTTCAGAGAACACTTCATCACCAAGGCAATTTTCAGTTAGCTTTGAAATGGAAGGCTCTTACATCAACTTCAGCTTTAAATACATGTTCGCTATACGGACTAAACAGCATGTGGATGAGGCTTTTACTCAACATCAATGGGCAGAGAGTTTCTTGTGTGAGACCAACTCCACTCACGACACTAATCTCACACACCATCACCATTAGACCGTTTCGCATGAAAACCCTGGTTTGTAACTCTGTGCGTATTTGCCATAAAACGCACTGTGTGAAAATCGAGCTTTATACGATTCCAGACAAAGCAAAGCAGTAACTGCTCCATTGAAATGCAACGAACTCCATGTTCAGAGATACTTCCATCGCAAAGGCAATTTTCAGCTAGCCTTGAAATGCAAGGCTCTGGCATCAGCTACAGCACCAAGTACATGTTAGCTATAGGGACACAGCACAGCATGTGGATGAGGCTGTTACTCAAAACGAAAGGCACAATGTTTCTTGTGTGAGACCAACTCCACTCAAGTCGCTAACCTCGCCCACTTACACCTTTAGACCCGTTTCACACGAAAACCCTTTTGGTCACACTGTGCATATTTGTCATAAAACGCACTGTTTGAAATTGAGCTTTATGAGAATTCCAGACAAAGCAAAGCTGTAACTGCTCCATTGAAATGCAACGAACTCCACGTTCAGAGATACCTTCATCGCCAAGGCAATTTTCAGCTAGCCTTGAAATGCAGGTCTCTTCCATCAACTTCAGCTTTAAATGCATGCTAGCTATACGGACACAACACAGAATGTGGATGAGGCTTTATTCAACACAAAAGGGCACAATGTTTCTTGTGTGTGACCAACTCCACTCAGGTCACTAACCTCACACACCATCACCATTACACCCGTTTCGCACGAAAAAACAGTTTCGTCACAGTGTGTGTAATGGTCATAGAACGCATTGCAGTGAAAACTGGTTTATTGCGTATACACCACAAAGCAAAGCTGTAACTGCTCCATTGAAGTGCAACCAACTCCACGTTCAGAGAACACTTCATCACCAAGGCAATTTTCAGATAGCTTTGAAATGGAAGGCTCTTACATCAACTTCAGCTTTAAATACATGTTCGCTATATGGACTAAACAGCATGTGGATGAGGCTTTTACTCAACATCAATGGGCAGAGAGTTTCTTGTGTGAGACCAACTCCACTCAGGTCACTAACCTCACACACCATCACCATTAGACCCGTTTCTCACGAAAACCCTATTTCGTAACACTGAGCATATTTGCCATAAAACGCACTGTGTTGAAATTGAGCTTTATGAGAATTCCAGACAAAGCAAAGCTGCAACTGCTCCATTGAAATGCAACGAACTCCATGTTCAGAGATAATTCCATCGCCAAGGCAATTTTCAGCTAGCCTTGAAATGCAAGGCTCTGGCATCAGCTCCAGCACCAAGTACATGTTAGCTATAGGGACACAACACAGCATGTGGATGAGGCTTTTACTCAACATCAATGGGCAGAGAGTTTCTTGTGTGAGACCAACTCCACTCACGACACTAATCTCACTCACCATCACCATTAGACCCATTTTGCACGAAAACCCTGCTTTGTAACTCTGTGCGTATTTGCCATAAAACGCACTGTGTGAAAATTGAGCTTTATATGATTCCAGACAAAGCAAAGCTGTAACTGCTCCATTGAAATGCAATGAACTCCACGTTCAGAGATACCTTCATCGCCAAGGCAATTTTCAGCTAGCCTTGAAATGCAAGGCTCTGGCATCAGCTCCAGCACCAAGTACATGTTAGCTATAGGGACACAACACAGCATGTGGATGAGGCTTTTACTCAACATCAATGGGCAGAGAGTTTCTTGTGTGAGACCAACTCCACTCAGGTCACTAACCTCACACACCATCACCATTAGACCCGTTTCGCACGAAAACCCTATTTCGTAACACTGAGCATATTTGCCATAAAACGCACTGTGTTGAAATTGAGCTTTATGAGAATTCCAGACAAAGCAAAGCTGCAACTGCTCCATTGAAATGCAACGAAGTCCATGTTCAGAGATACTTCCATCGCCAAGGCAATTTTCAGCTAGCCTTGAAATGCAAGGCTCTGGCATCAGCTACAGCACCAAGTACATGTTAGCTATAGGGACACAGCACAGCATGTGGATGAGGCTGTTACTCAACACAAAAGGGCACAATGTTTCTTGTGTGAGACCAACTCCACTCAAGTCGCTAACCTCACCCACTTACACCATTAGACCCGTTTCGCACGAAAACCCTTTTGGTCACACTGTGCATATTTGTCATAAAACGCACTGTTTTGAAATTGATCTTTATGAGAATTCCACAAAAAGCAAAGCTGTAACTGCTCCATTGAAATGCAACGAAGCAGAGAAAAGATCACATTCCGGGGAAAACCAATCAGGATCACTGCTGACTTCTCTGAAGAGACCCTACAAGCAAGGAGAGAATGGACAAAGATCTTCCAAATCCTGAAACAGAACAACTGTCAACCAAGATTAATGTACCCAGCAAAGATCTCATTTATATTCGAGAACGAAATCAGATACTTCCATAGCAAAGAGAAACTTGAAGAATATGCCAGCACAAAACCAACTCTTCAAAATCTCCTTAGAAATGTGCTAAACACAGAAAAAACAGGGGCAAACCACAAGCAAAGATGGCAAACAGGAAGATCTCCCCACTAAAGCCCACACAAGGAGGGGTAATTACACAGATAACAACACCCACAAAGACACATATGTATGGCAGGGCAAAATCGCAGCATCTCAATATTGACTCTTAACACAAATGGCCTGAACTCACCAATCAAAAGGCACAGATTAACGGAATGGATCATCAAACAAGATCCAACTATCTGTTGCCTACAAGAGACACATCTAACCAGAAAAGCCTCTAAGAAATTTAAAGTGAAGGGATGGAAACAGATATTTCACGCCAATGGACGAGAAAAAAGGGCTGGGGTAGCTGTCCTAATTTCAGATGATATAGACTTCAAGCTTACAGACATCAAAAAGGACAGAGAAGGACATTATATATTGGTGAAAGGATTGATGCATCAGGAAGCAATTACCATCGTGAATATATATGCACCAAATCCCAATGCGCCTAGCTACGTGAAGCAATTACTTACAGACTTAAGGGGAGACATAGATATGCACACAATAGTAGTGGGTGACCTTAACACCCCACTAACAACAATAGACAGATCAACAAAACAAAAACTCAACAAAGAAACAACAGAGCTAATACAAACAATAGAACAACTGGACTTGGTTGACATTTATAGAACTTTTTATCCTAAAGCCACAGATTATACATTTTTTTCAGCAGTACATGGCACCTTCTCCAGGATCGACCACATGATAGGACACAAAGCAAATCTAAGTAACTTCAAAAAGATAGGAATCATACAATGTGCCCTCTCAGACCACCATGGAATGAAACTGGAAATCAGCAATTCAAAATGCCCAAGGAAATACAGAAATTCTTGGAGGTTGAACAATATGCTATTGAACGAACAATGGGTCAGAGAAGAAATTAAAGATGAGATCAAAAAATTTATGGAAACCAATGAAAACTCTGACACAACATTCCAAAACTTGTGGGACACAGCCAAAGCAGTGCTACGGGGTAAATTCATCGCAATTGGAGCTCATGTCAAGGCCCAAGCGAGGCGCCAAATACAGGAACTAAACACACACCTCCAGGAATTGGAGAAGCAACAGCAGATGAGCCCCACACACAACAAGAAACAAGAAATCATCAAAACAAGGGAGGAAATCAACCATATAGAAATAAAAAAAACCATACACAAAATCAATGAATCAAAAAGCTGGTTTTTTGAAAAGATAAACAAAATAGACACCCCGTTGGCCCGACTGACAAAGAAAAAACAAGAGAAAGCAAGAATTAACAGCATCAAAGATGAAAAAGGCAACATAACAACAGACATTGCAACCATTAAGAACATAATTAGAAATTACTACAAAGCACTGTACTCCAACAAATCAGATGACCATCAAGAAATGGAAAAGTTCTTAGATTTATACAACCTGCCAAAACTTAGCCCAGAGGCAACAAACGACCTGAACAAGCCCATAACTGAAGCAGAGATTGAATCAGTGATTAAAGAACTCCCAACAAAGAAAAGCCCAGGTCCAGACGGCTTCACTACAGAATTCTACAAAACATTCCGAACAGAACTAACCCCAATCCTCTACAAACTCTTCAATATAATAGAAAAGGAAGCGACCCTTCCAAACTCATTCTATGAAGCCAACATTACCTTAATCCCAAAACCAGACAGAGATCCTACAGAGAAAGAAAACTACAGACCTATCTCTCTGATGAACATTGATGCTAAGATACTCAACAAAATCCTAGCCAATAGAATTCAAAAAATCATCCGACAGATCATTCATCCGGATCAAGTAGGATTCATCCCTGGAATGCAGGGATGGTTCAACATAAGGAAATCCATAAATGTGATACACCACATCCAAAAACTGAAAAACAAGAATCACATGATAGTATCAATAGACGCTGAAAAAGCTTTTGACAAAATCCAACACCACTTCCTGCTAAAAACCCTAACCAAAGTAGGCATAGATGGAAAAATCCACAACATAATCAAAGCAATATATGAAAAACCCAACGCCAGCATCATACTGAATGGAGAAAAACTGGAACCCTTCCCACTAAGAACTGGAACAAGACAGGGATGTCCACTTTCTCCACTGCTATTCAACATAGTCCTAGAGGTACTTGCTGAGGCCATAAGACAAGAAAAAGAAATCAAAGGAATCCAAATTGGAAATGAAGAAGTCAAACTTTCACTATACGCAGATGACATGATTCTTTACATAGAAGAGCCAAGAGGCTCAACACAGAGACTCCTAGAACTTATACGAGAGTTTGGGAGTGTGGCAGGGTACAAAATTAATGAACAGAAATCAACAGCCATAGTGTATGCAAACAACCCCAAGTTGGAAAAAGATCTAAGCAGCAAAATACCATTCAAAATAACAGAGAAAACTATGAAGTATCTGGGAATTAACCTAACCAAAAATGTAGGAGACCTATTTGAGGAAAACTACAAACCACTTAAAAAAGAAATTGAAGAAGACCTCAAAAGATGGAGTAACATCCCATGCTCCTGGATAGGTAAAATCAATATCATTAAAATGTCTATATTGCCAAAGGCGATATATACATTCAACGCAATTCCAATCAAACTGCCCAAAACATTCTTCATGGAACTGGAAACAATGATCCAAAAGTTCATCTGGAAGCACAAAAAACCACGAATAGCCAGAACCATCCTGAAGAACAGGAAGTTAGCAGGGGGAATCACAGTTCCAGACCTCTGGACATACTATAGGGCAGTGGTTATCAAAACAGCGTGGTACTGGCACAAAGATAGAGAGGAAGATCAATGGAGCAGAATAGAATCACCAGACAGTAATCCACATAGATACAGTCAATTAATCTTTGACAAAAAGACAGACAACAATCCAAGCAAATGGGAAGGTCTGTTCAATAAATGCTGTTGGGACAACTGGTTGATAGCCTGCAGAAACAAAAAGATAGACCCACATCTCTCACCATACACTAAGATCAAATCTAAATGGATAAAAGACCTAAACCTACATCCAGAAACCTTCAAACTTTTGGAAGAAAATGTTGGAAACACACTGCAACACTTAGGAGTAGGCCCTCACTTCCTAAAAAAGACTCCAAATGCAGTAGAAATCGAGACCAAAATAAACAATTGGGACCTCATCAAACTAAGAAGCTTCTGTACAGCTAGAGAAACAATCAACAAAGTAAAAAAGCAACCCACAGAATGGGAGAAGATCTTTGCGCACGACATAGGTGACAGAGGGCTAATTTCCAGAATATACAAAGAACTACAAAACAACCAAAATGTCAAAACAAACAAGCCACTCAAGAAATGGGCACAGGAAATGGGCAGACATTTCACAAAGGAACAAACCCAAATGGCAAACAAGCATATGAAAAAATGCTCAAGCTCCCTGGCAATAAGGGAAATCCAAATGAAGACAACCTTGAGGTACCACCTAACTCCAGTAAGGATGGCACACATACGTAATACCACCAACACTTGTTGGCGAGGATGTGGGGAAAAGGGAACCCTTCTCCACTGCTGGTGGGACTGCAGATTGGTACAGCCTCTATGGGAATCAGTTTGGCGAATACTCAAGCAACTGAAAATCAACATGCCATATGATCCAGCAATAGCACTCCTAGGGATATATCCAAAACATCTCCTACTCAAGAAACCAACATGCACGTCAATGTTCATAGCAGCACAATCTACAATCGCAAAAACCTGGAAGCAGCCAAAATGCCCATCAATAGAAGACTGGATAAGGAAGCTATGGTTCATCTACTCTATGGAATACTACTCAGCTATTAAAAAAAACGAAATGCAGTTCTTTGTGGACAAATGGGCCCGACTGGAATCCATCATGCTAAGAGAAATGAACCAATCCCAAAAGGTTAAATACCACATGTTTGCCTTAATCTGAGATGAAAAGATGACAACCTGATAGTACCTGTATATTGTAATATTATTGCAATCTCTAACAACCTGTATCCAATACAATAAGATAATGCGATATAATCTATAAACCAACAATTAATGTCAGAATACTTAAGATTTACATCGAAAAACTGTAAAACCTACTATACCCTCAATACGTTATGTTAATCCGTAATGGGGGGGAGTGCGGGGAAGCCTTTCAGGACCATAAAAAGAGTGAGGAAAAAGTATAATATAGCCTATCATGATCAAATCTGGTAATTCATAGACAACAGACTCAAAGCAGCACTAAACAATAGTAAAACTACTATACCAATGCATGAGGGGGGAATCGGGTGCGATCCTGACAACCTCTTAACAGGAGGTCATGTGCGTGGAGCAGGGGGGCACTCCAGGGTAGAGCAGATGGCAAGGAGAAAGCCTGGATCCCAACCATGAAGACTCCCAGACCTTCACCACAAACTACTAATACGAGCAACAAGGACTATATCCCAACTGCCAAGGAGGCCACAGGGAATTGGATGCCCTCGGAGGCCGAGTACTCTGAGGTCACCCACCCCTAACCGGAGCTCCCGCAGGGGATGGAAGAAGTCCAAACACTACCGCGCAGAAACCAACGTCATCGGAATGACAACCAGAAGCCCTGAGCGGTCCGCAGAAACAGAAGAACAATAAACGTCCCTCGGGACCAGGGAGGAGAGCTTTCTCTGGACCGAGCCTGGCTCCACCTCTGGACCCCCACCCTCCCTTGCAATGACCATCAGGATCGCTCCGAAAACCCCTCATAGCAAACAAACAATCATACAAACTAAAAAAAAACCTAAAATAAATAGACAAACAACAAAAAGTAGAGCTTGAAATCCGACAGGAAAGAGCTGGCATGGATTGGCTAATGCCTCGCTGGGTAGGACACAAAGATTAGTCACTCCTTACCATGGTGTTGGGGACTTTCCTGCACACCCCCCCCCCCCAAAAAAAAAATGTTCTGCACCTTAACTGCTGACAAATGTCTTGTTAGAGTTACAAGCCAGTCTAGATTATCCTAAAATCTGCCAAGATCAGTAAAATTAGACTTCAACACAACAAATGGCTAAATACTAAAATGAAATAGACACGAGACAGCTGAATGGTACCTTATAGCCATTTTAAGGTATATAGCAGCTGGTCCTGTATATGAACTAAAATTGAAATGTCAATGAGCTAATCATAGGTTGTGGTTAAGAACTTGCTTCTTTTTTGTTTTGTTTTGTTTTGTTTTGTTTTTTTTAACATACTGGTTACGCAAAACCTTGTCAATTCCATAATGTTACAAATTGCTGTTAATGTTATATTGAGACTCTTAATTGACTGGGATGATATTCTACCAGCTCTGACTTTGGACCAGAAATGGTCTCCCCAACAAACTGTTCAACCCATCTGGACAATGAGTAGCTGGACTCTATGCTGGGTATATGTTTGCAAGGAAAGAATCTTGATGGAATTTGAACTGTAATACTGCATCAAGGTGGAGGAATCCACCAGGGGGGAGGGGTGTGGGGAGGGGTGGGGGGATTCCCAGAGCATATGAAACTGTCACATAATGCATAATAATTAATAAAAAAATTAAAAAAAAAAAGAAATGCAACGAACTCCACGTTGAGAGATAATCGCCAAGGCAATTTTCAGCTAGCCTTGAAATGCAAGGCAATGGCATCAGCTACAGCACTAAGTACTTATTACCTTTAGGGACACAGCACAGCATGTGGATGAGGCTTTACTCAACACTAAAGGGCACAATGTTTCTTGTGTGAGAAGACCAACTCCACTCAAGTCACTAACCTCACACACTTACACCATTAGACCCGTTTCGCACGAAAACCCTTTTGGTCACACTGTGCATATTTGTCATAAAACGCACTGGTTTGAAATTGAGCTTTATGAGAATTCCAGACAAAGCAAAGCTGTAACTGCTCCATTGAAATGCAACGAACTCCATGTTCAGAGATACTTCCATGGCCAAGGCAATTTTCAGCTAGCCTTCAAATGCAAGGCAATGGCATCAGCTACAGCACTAAGTACTTATTACCTTTAGGGACACAACACAGCATGTGGATGAGGCTTTATTCAACACAAAAGGGCACAATGTTTCTTGTGTGAGACCAACTCCCCTCACGTCGCTAACCTCACACACCATCACCATTAGACCCGTTTCGCACGAAAACCCTCCTTGGTCACACTGTGCGTGTATGTCATAAAACGCACTGAGTTGAAATTGAGCTTTATACGATTCCAGACAAAGCAAAGCTGTAACTGCTCCATTGAAATGCAACGAACTCCACGTTCAGAGATACCTTCATCGCCAAGGCAATTTTCAGCTAGCCTTGAAATGTAAGGCAATGGCATCAGCTCCAGCACCAATTACATATTAGCTATAGGGACACAGCAAAGCATGTGGATGTAGCTTTTCTTCAACACGAAAGGGCACAATGTTTCTTGTGTGAGACCAACTCCACTCAAGTCACTAACCTCACACACTTACACCATTAGACCCATTTCGAACGAAAACCGTCTTTGGTCACACTGAGCGTATTTGTCATAAAATGCACTGTGTTGAAATTGAGCTTTATGAGAATTCCAGACAAAGCAAAGCTGTAACTGCTCCATTGAAATGCAACGAACTCCACGTTCAGAGATACCTTCATCGCCAAGGCAATTTTCAGCTAGCCTTGAAATGCAGGTCTCTTCCATCAACTTCAGCTTTAAATACATGTTAGCTGTACGGACACAACACAGCATGTGGATGAGGCTTTATTCAACACGAAAAGGCACAATGTTTCTTGTGTGTGACCAACTCCACTCAGGTCACTAACTTCACACACCATCACCATTACACCCGTTTCGCACGAAAAAACAGTTTCGTCACAGTGTGTGTAATGGTCATAGAACGCATTGCAGTGAAAACTGGTTTATTGCGTATACACCACAAAGCAAAGCTGTAACTGCTCCATTGAAGTGCAACCAACTCCACGTTCAGAGATACATTCATCACCAAGGCAATTTTCAGTTAGCTTTGAAATGGAAGGCTCTTACATCAACTTCGGCTTTAAATACATGTTCGCTATACGGACTAAACAGCATGTGGATGAGGCCTTTACTCAACATCAATGTTCAGAGAGTTTCTTGTGTGAGACCAACTCCACTCAGGTCACTAACCTCACACACCATCACCATTAGACCTGTTTTGCACGAAAACCCTCTTGGGTCACACTATTCGTATTTGTCATAAAACGCACTGTTTTGAAATTGAGCTTTATGAGAATTCCACACAAAGCAAAGCTGCAACTGCTCCATTGAAATGCAACGAACTCCATGTTCAGAGATACTTTCATCGCTGTGGGAGAAGAACTCCATTTGGCTCACTAACTTCACACACCATCAGGCTTCCAAGCAGCTCTCAAGGAAACTCAGTTTTCATACTCTATGCTTAGTGCCCTTTGAGTGCCTAGGACTGAAATGAAGCTTCGAGAGCATCCCACACAAACGAATGCTCCACATGCGGGTTTCACATGCCACCAACTCCACATTCACAGGCAACTTCAGCGCCACAGCCATTTTCAGATAGCCCTCAATGCAAAGGCTCTAGACGCAAATATTGGTGTGAGAGCTAATTCAATCAAGGAAACACTGCATGTTGGTGAAGTGCATATTGAAGAAGGATCAGCCGAGTGGTTCTTGTGGGAGAACAACTCCATTTGGCTCACTAACTTCACACACCATCAGGCTTCCAAGCAGCTCTCAAGGAAACTCAGTTTTCACACTCTATGCTTAGTGCCCTTTGAGTGCATTATCTAGGAATGAACCTGGTAGAGCATCCCACACAAACGAATGCTCCACATGCGGGTTTCACATGCCACCAACTCCACATTCACAGGCAACTTCAGCGCCACAGCCATTTTCAGATAGCCCTCAATGCAAAGGCTCTAGACGCAAATATTGGTGTGAGAGCTAATTCAATCAAGGAAACACTGCATGTTGGTGAAGGGCATATTGAAGAAGGATCAGCCGAGTGGTTCTTGTGGGAGAACAACTCCATTTGGCTCACTAACTTCACACACCATCAGGCTTCCAAGCAGCTCTCAAGGAAACTCAGTTTTCACACTCTATGCTTAGTGCCCTTTGAGTGCATTATCTAGGAATGAACCTGGTAGAGCATCCCACACAAACGAATGCTCCACATGCGGGTTTCACATGCCACCAACTCCACATTCACAGGCAACTTCAGCGCCACAGCCGTTTTCAGATAGCCCTCAATGCAAAGGCTCTAGACGCAAATATTGGTGTGAGAGCTAATTCAATCAAGGAAACACTGCATGTTGGTGAAGGGCATATTGAAGAAGGATCAGCCGAGTGGTTCTTGTGGGAGAACAACTCCATTTGGCTCACTAACTTCACACACCATCAGGCTTCCAAGCAGCTCTCAAGGAAACTCAGTTTTCACACTCTATGCTTAGAGCCCTTTGTATGGCTAGGACTGAAATGAACCTGGTAGAGCATCCCACACAAACGAATGCTCCACATGCGGGTTTCACATGCCACCAACTCCACATTCACAGGCAACTTCAGCGCCACAGCCGTTTTCAGATAGCCCTCAATGCAAAGGCTCTAGACGCAAATATTGGTGTGAGAGCTAATTCAATCAAGGAAACACTGCATGTTGGTGAAGGGCATATTGAAGAAGGATCAGCCGAGTGGTTCTTGTGGGAGAACAACTCCATTTGGCTCACTAACTTCACACACCATCAGGCTTCCAAGCAGCTCTCAAGGAAACTCAGTTTTCACACTCTATGCTTAGTGCCCTTTGCATGGCTAGGAGTGAAATGAACCTGGTAGAGCATCCCACACAAACGAATGCTCCACATGCGGGTTTCACATGCCACCAACTCCACATTCACAGGCAACTTCAGCGCCACAGCCGTTTTCAGATAGCCCTCAATGCAAAGGCTCTAGACGCAAATATTGGTGTGAGAGCTAATTCAATCAAGGAAACACTGCATGTTGGTGAAGGGCATATTGAAGAAGGATCAGCCGAGTGGTTCTTGTGGGAGAACAACTCCATTTGGCTCACTAACTTCACACACCATCAGGCTTCCAAGCAGCTCTCAAGGAAACTCAGTTTTCACACTCTATGTTTAGTGCCCTTTGAGTGCATTATCTAGGAATGAACCTGGTAGAGCATCCCACACAAACGAATGCTCCACATGCGGGTCTCACATGCCACCAACTCCACATTCACAGTCAACTTCAGCGCCACAGCCGTTTTCAGATAGCCCTCAATGCAAAGGCTCTAGACGCAAATATTGGTGTGAGAGCTAATTCAATCAAGGAAACACTGCATGTTGGTGAAGGGCATATTGAAGAAGGATCAGCCGAGTGGTTCTTGTGGGAGAACAACTCCATTTGGCTCACTAACTTCACACACCATCAGGCTTCCAAGCAGCTCTCAAGGAAACTCAGTTTTCACACTCTATGCTTAGAGCCCTTTGTATGGCTAGGACTGAAATGAACCTGGTAGAGCATCCCACACAAACGAATGCTCCACATGCGGGTTTCACATGCCACCAACTCCACATTCACAGGCAACTTCAGCGCCACAGCCGTTTTCAGATAGCCCACAATGCAAAGGCTCTAGACGCAAATATTGGTGTGAGAGCTAATTCAATCAAGGAAACACTGCATGTTGGTGAAGGGCATATTGAAGAAGGATAAGCCGAGTGGTTCTTGTGGGAGAACAACTCCATTTGGCTCACTAACTTCACACACCATCAGGCTTCCAAGCAGCTCTCAAGGAAACTCAGTTTCCACACTCTATGCTTAGTGCCCTTTGAGTGCATTATCTAGGAATGAACCTGGTAGAGCATCCCACACAAACGAATGCTCCACATGCGGGTTTCACATGCCACCAACTCCACATTCACAGGCAACTTCAGCGCCACAGCCGTTTTCAGATAGCCCTCAATGCAAAGGCTCTAGACGCAAATATTGGTGTGAGAGCTAATTCAATCAAGGAAACACTGCATGTTGGTGAAGGGCATATTGAAGAAGGATCAGCCGAGTGGTTCTTGTGGGAGAACAACTCCATTTGGCTCACTAACTTCACACACCATCAGGCTTCCAAGCAGCTCTCAAGGAAACTCAGTTTTCACACTCTATGCTTAGAGCCCTTTGTATGGCTAGGACTGAAATGAACCTGGTAGAGCATCCCACACAAACGAATGCTCCACATGCGGGTTTCACATGCCACCAACTCCACATTCACAGGCAACTTCAGCGCCACAGCCGTTTTCAGATAGCCCTCAATGCAAAGGCTCTAGACGCAAATATTGGTGTGAGAGCTAATTCAATCAAGGAAACACTGCATGTTGGTGAAGGGCATATTGAAGAAGGATCAGCCGAGTGGTTCTTGTGGGAGAACAACTCCATTTGGCTCACTAACTTCACACACCATCAGGCTTCCAAGCAGCTCTCAAGGAAACTCAGTTTTCACACTCTATGCTTAGTGCCCTTTGCATGGCTAGGAGTGAAATGAACCTGGTAGAGCATCCCACACAAACGAATGCTCCACATGCGGGTTTCACATGCCACCAACTCCACATTCACAGGCAACTTCAGCGCCACAGCCGTTTTCAGATAGCCCTCAATGCAAAGGCTCTAGACGCAAATATTGGTGTGAGAGCTAATTCAATCAAGGAAACACTGCATGTTGGTGAAGGGCATATTGAAGAAGGATCAGCCGAGTGGTTCTTGTGGGAGAACAACTCCATTTGGCTCACTAACTTCACACACCATCAGGCTTCCAAGCAGCTCTCAAGGAAACTCAGTTTTCACACTCTATGTTTAGTGCCCTTTGAGTGCATTATCTAGGAATGAACCTGGTAGAGCATCCCACACAAACGAATGCTCCACATGCGGGTCTCACATGCCACCAACTCCACATTCACAGTCAACTTCAGCGCCACAGCCGTTTTCAGATAGCCCTCAATGCAAAGGCTCTAGACGCAAATATTGGTGTGAGAGCTAATTCAATCAAGGAAACACTGCATGTTGGTGAAGGGCATATTGAAGAAGGATCAGCCGAGTGGTTCTTGTGGGAGAACAACTCCATTTGGCTCACTAACTTCACACACCATCAGGCTTCCAAGCAGCTCTCAAGGAAACTCAGTTTTCACACTCTATGCTTAGAGCCCTTTGTATGGCTAGGACTGAAATGAACCTGGTAGAGCATCCCACACAAACGAATGCTCCACATGCGGGTTTCACATGCCACCAACTCCACATTCACAGGCAACTTCAGCGCCACAGCCGTTTTCAGATAGCCCACAATGCAAAGGCTCTAGACGCAAATATTGGTGTGAGAGCTAATTCAATCAAGGAAACACTGCATGTTGGTGAAGGGCATATTGAAGAAGGATAAGCCGAGTGGTTCTTGTGGGAGAACAACTCCATTTGGCTCACTAACTTCACACACCATCAGGCTTCCAAGCAGCTCTCAAGGAAACTCAGTTTCCACACTCTATGCTTAGTGCCCTTTGAGTGCATTATCTAGGAATGAACCTGGTAGAGCATCCCACACAAACGAATGCTCCACATGCGGGTTTCACATGCCACCAACTCCACATTCACAGGCAACTTCAGCGCCACAGCCGTTTTCAGATAGCCCTCAATGCAAAGGCTCTAGACGCAAATATTGGTGTGAGAGCTAATTCAATCAAGGAAACACTGCATGTTGGTGAAGGGCATATTGAAGAAGGATCAGCCGAGTGGTTCTTGTGGGAGAACAACTCCATTTGGCTCACTAACTTCACACACCATCAGGCTTCCAAGCAGCTCTCAAGGAAACTCAGTTTTCACACTCTATGCTTAGTGCCCTTTGCATGGCTAGGAGTGAAATGAACCTGGTAGAGCATCCCACACAAACGAATGCTCCACATGCGGGTTTCACATGCCACCAACTCCACATTCACAGGCAACTTCAGCGCCACAGCCGTTTTCAGATAGCCCTCAATGCAAAGGCTCTAGACGCAAATATTGGTGTGAGAGCTAATTCAATCAAGGAAACACTGCATGTTGGTGAAGGGCATATTGAAGAAGGATCAGCCGAGTGGTTCTTGTGGGAGAACAACTCCATTTGGCTCACTAACTTCACACACCATCAGGCTTCCAAGCAGCTCTCAAGGAAACTCAGTTTTCACACTCTATGTTTAGTGCCCTTTGAGTGCATTATCTAGGAATGAACCTGGTAGAGCATCCCACACAAACGAATGCTCCACATGCGGGTTTCACATGCCACCAACTCCACATTCACAGTCAACTTCAGCGCCACAGCCGTTTTCAGATAGCCCTCAATGCAAAGGCTCTAGACGCAAATATTGGTGTGAGAGCTAATTCAATCAAGGAAACACTGCATGTTGGTGAAGGGCATATTGAAGAAGGATCAGCCGAGTGGTTCTTGTGGGAGAACAACTCCATTTGGCTCACTAACTTCACACACCATCAGGCTTCCAAGCAGCTCTCAAGGAAACTCAGTTTTCACACTCTATGCTTAGAGCCCTTTGTATGGCTAGGACTGAAATGAACCTGGTAGAGCATCCCACACAAACGAATGCTCCACATGCGGGTTTCACATGCAACCAACTCCACATTCACAGGCAACTTCAGCGCCACAGCCGTTTTCAGATAGCCCACAATGCAAAGGCTCTAGACGCAAATATTGGTGTGAGAGCTAATTCAATCAAGGAAACACTGCATGTTGGTGAAGGGCATATTGAAGAAGGATAAGCCGAGTGGTTCTTGTGGGAGAACAACTCCATTTGGCTCACTAACTTCACACACCATCAGGCTTCCAAGCAGCTCTCAAGGAAACTAAGTTTCCACACTCTATGCTTAGTGCCCTTTGAGTGCATTATCTAGGAATGAACCTGGTAGAGCATCCCACACAAACGAATGCTCCACATGCGGGTTTCACATGCCACCAACTCCACATTCACAGGCAACTTCAGCGCCACAGCCGTTTTCAGATAGCCCTCAATGCAAAGGCTCTAGACGCAAATATTGGTGTGAGAGCTAATTCAATCAAGGAAACACTGCATGTTGGTGAAGGGCATATTGAAGAAGGATCAGCCGAGTGGTTCTTGTGGGAGAACAACTCCATTTGGCTCACTAACTTCACACACCATCAGGCTTCCAAGCAGCTCTCAAGGAAACTCAGTTTTCACACTCTATGCTTAGAGCCCTTTGTATGGCTAGGACTGAAATGAACCTGGTAGAGCATCCCACACAAACGAATGCTCCACATGCGGGTTTCACATGCCACCAACTCCACATTCACAGGCAACTTCAGCGCCACAGCCGTTTTCAGATAGCCCTCAATGCAAAGGCTCTAGACGCAAATATTGGTGTGAGAGCTAATTCAATCAAGGAAACACTGCATGTTGGTGAAGGGCATATTGAAGAAGGATCAGCCGAGTGGTTCTTGTGGGAGAACAACTCCATTTGGCTCACTAACTTCACACACCATCAGGCTTCCAAGCAGCTCTCAAGGAAACTCAGTTTTCACACTCTATGCTTAGTGCCCTTTGTATGGCTAGGACTGAAATGAACCTGGTAGAGCATCCCACACAAACGAATGCTCCACATGCGGGTTTCACATGCCACCAACTCCACATTCACAGGCAACTTCAGCGCCACAGCCGTTTTCAGATAGCCCTCAATGCAAAGGCTCTAGACGCAAATATTGGTGTGAGAGCTAATTCAATCAAGGAAACACTGCATGTTGGTGAAGGGCATATTGAAGAAGGATCAGCCGAGTGGTTCTTGTGGGAGAACAACTCCATTTGGCTCCCTAACTTCACACACCATCAGGCTTCCAAGCAGCTCTCAAGGAAACTCAGTTTTCACACTCTATGCTTAGTGCCCTTTGCATGGCTAGGAGTGAAATGAACCTGGTAGAGCATCCCACACAAACGAATGCTCCACATGCGGGTTTCACATGCCACCAACTCCACATTCACAGGCAACTTCAGCGCCACAGCCGTTTTCAGATAGCCCTCAATGCAAAGGCTCTAGACGCAAATATTGGTGTGAGAGCTAATTCAATCAAGGAAACACTGCATGTTGGTGAAGGGCATATTGAAGAAGGATCAGCCGAGTGGTTCTTGTGGGAGAACAACTCCATTTGGCTCACTAACTTCACACACCATCAGGCTTCCAAGCAGCTCTCAAGGAAACTCAGTTTTCACACTCTATGTTTAGTGCCCTTTGAGTGCATTATCTAGGAATGAACCTGGTAGAGCATCCCACACAAACGAATGCTCCACATGCGGGTCTCACATGCCACCAACTCCACATTCACAGTCAACTTCAGCGCCACAGCCGTTTTCAGATAGCCCTCAATGCAAAGGCTCTAGACGCAAATATTGGTGTGAGAGCTAATTCAATCAAGGAAACACTGCATGTTGGTGAAGGGCATATTGAAGAAGGATCAGCCGAGTGGTTCTTGTGGGAGAACAACTCCATTTGGCTCACTAACTTCACACACCATCAGGCTTCCAAGCAGCTCTCAAGGAAACTCAGTTTTCACACTCTATGCTTAGAGCGCTTTGTATGGCTAGGACTGAAATGAACCTGGTAGAGCATCCCACACAAACGAATGCTCCACATGCGGGTTTCACATGCCACCAACTCCACATTCACAGGCAACTTCAACGCCACAGCCGTTTTCAGATAGCCCACAATGCAAAGGCTCTAGACGCAAATATTGGTGTGAGAGCTAATTCAATCAAGGAAACACTGCATGTTGGTGAAGGGCATATTGAAGAAGGATAAGCCGAGTGGTTCTTGTGGGAGAACAACTCCATTTGGCTCACTAACTTCACACACCATCAGGCTTCCAAGCAGCTCTCAAGGAAACTAAGTTTCCACACTCTATGCTTAGTGCCCTTTGAGTGCATTATCTAGGAATGAACCTGGTAGAGCATCCCACACAAACGAATGCTCCACATGCGGGTTTCACATGCCACCAACTCCACATTCACAGGCAACTTCAGCGCCACAGCCGTTTTCAGATAGCCCTCAATGCAAAGGCTCTAGACGCAAATATTGGTGTGAGAGCTAATTCAATCAAGGAAACACTGCATGTTGGTGAAGGGCATATTGAAGAAGGATCAGCCGAGTGGTTCTTATGGGAGAACAACTCCATTTGGCTCACTAACTTCACACACCATCAGGCTTCCAAGCAGCTCTCAAGGAAACTCAGTTTTCACACTCTATGCTTAGAGCCCTTTGTATGGCTAGGACTGAAATGAACCTGGTAGAGCATCCCACACAAACGAATGCTCCACATGCGGGTTTCACATGCCACCAACTCCACATTCACAGGCAACTTCAGCGCCACAGCCGTTTTCAGATAGCCCACAATGCAAAGGCTCTAGACGCAAATATTGGTGTGAGAGCTAATTCAATCAAGGAAACACTGCATGTTGGTGAAGGGCATATTGAAGAAGGATCAGCCGAGTGGTTCTTGTGGGAGAACAACTCCATTTGGCTCACTAACTTCACACACCATCAGGCTTCCAAGCAGCTCTCAAGGAAACTCAGTTTCCACACTCTATGCTTAGTGCCCTTTGAGTGCATTATCTAGGAATGAACCTGGTAGAGCATCCCACACAAACGAATGCTCCACATGCGGGTTTCACATGCCACCAACTCCACATTCACAGGCATCTTCAGCGCCACAGCCGTTTTCAGATAGCCCTCAATGCAAAGGCTCTAGACGCAAATATTGGTGTGAGAGCTAATTCAATCAAGGAAACACTGCATGTTGGTGAAGGGCATATTGAAGAAGGATCAGCCGAGTGGTTCTTGTGGGAGAACAACTCCATTTGGCTCACTAACTTCACACACCATCAGGCTTCCAAGCAGCTCTCAAGGAAACTCAGTTTTCACACTCTATGCTTAGTGCCGTTTGTATGGCTTGGAGTGAAATGAACCTGGTAGAGCATCCCACACAAACGAATGTTCCACATGCGGGTTTCACATGCCACCAACTCCACATTCACAGGCAACTTCAGCGCCACAGCCGTTTTCAGATATCCCTCAATGCAAAGGCTCTAGACGCAAATATTGGTGTGAGAGCTAATTCAATCAAGGAAACACTGCATGTTGGTGAAGGGCATATTGAAGAAGGATCAGCCGAGTGGTTCTTGTGGGAGAACAACTCCATTTGGCTCACTAACTTCACACACCATCAGGCTTCCAAGCAGCTCTCAAGGAAACTCAGTTTTCACACTCTATGCTTAGTGCCCTTTGAGTGCCTAGGACTGAAATGAAGCTTGGTGAGCATCCCACACAAACGAATGCTCCACATGCGGGTTTCACATGCCACCAACTCCACATTCACAGGCAACTTCAGCGCCACAGCCGTTTTCAGATAGCCCTCAATGCAAAGGCTCTAGACGCAAATATTGGTGTGAGAGCTAATTCAATCAAGGAAACACTGCATGTTGGTGAAGGGCATATTGAAGAAGGATCAGCCGAGTGGTTCTTGTGGGAGAACAACTCCATTTGGCTCACTAACTTCACACACCATCAGGCTTCCAAGCAGCTCTCAAGGAAACTCAGTTTTCACACTCTATGCTTAGAGCCCTTTGTATGGCTAGGACTGAAATGAACCTGGTAGAGCATCCCACACAAACGAATGCTCCACATGCGGGTTTCACATGCCACCAACTCCACATTCACAGGCAACTTCAGCGCCACAGCCGTTTTCAGATAGCCCACAATGCAAAGGCTCTAGACGCAAATATTGGTGTGAGAGCTAATTCAATCAAGGAAACACTGCATGTTGGTGAAGGGCATATTGAAGAAGGATAAGCCGAGTGGTTCTTGTGGGAGAACAACTCCATTTGGCTCACTAACTTCACACACCATCAGGCTTCCAAGCAGCTCTCAAGGAAACTCAGTTTCCACACTCTATGCTTAGTGCCCTTTGAGTGCATTATCTAGGAATGAACCTGGTAGAGCATCCCACACAAACGAATGCTCCACATGCGGGTTTCACATGCCACCAACTCCACATTCACAGGCATCTTCAGCGCCACAGCCGTTTTCAGATAGCCCTCAATGCAAAGGCTCTAGACGCAAATATTGGTGTGAGAGCTAATTCAATCAAGGAAACACTGCATGTTGGTGAAGGGCATATTGAAGAAGGATCAGCCGAGTGGTTCTTGTGGGAGAACAACTCCATTTGGCTCACTAACTTCACACACCATCAGGCTTCCAAGCAGCTCTCAAGGAAACTCAGTTTTCACACTCTATGCTTAGTGCCCTTTGTATGGCTAGGAGTGAAATGAACCTGGTAGAGCATCCCACACAAACGAATGTTCCACATGCGGGTTTCACATGCCACCAACTCCACATTCACAGGCAACTTCAGCGCCACAGCCGTTTTCAGATAGCCCTCAATGCAAAGGCTCTAGACGCAAATATTGGTGTGAGAGCTAATTCAATCAAGGAAACACTGCATGTTGGTGAAGGGCATATTGAAGAAGGATCAGCCGAGTGGTTCTTGTGGGAGAACAACTCCATTTGGCTCACTAACTTCACACACCATCAGGCTTCCAAGCAGCTCTCAAGGAAACTCAGTTTTCACACTCTATGCTTAGTGCCCTTTGAGTGCCTAGGACTGAAATGAAGCTTGGTGAGCATCCCACACAAACGAATGCTCCACATGCGGGTTTCACATGCCACCAACTCCACATTCACAGGCAACTTCAGCGCCACAGCCGTTTTCAGATAGCCCTCAATGCAAAGGCTCTAGACGCAAATATTGGTGTGAGAGCTAATTCAATCAAGGAAACACTGCATGTTGGTGAAGGGCATATTGAAGAAGGATCAGCCGAGTGGTTCTTGTGGGAGAACAACTCCATTTGGCTCACTAACTTCACACAACATCAGGCTTCCAAGCAGCTCTCAAGGAAACTCAGTTTTCACACTCTATGCTTAGTGCCCTTTGAGTGCCTAGAACTGAAATGAACCTGGTAGAGCATCCCACATAAACGAATGCTCCACATGCGGGTTTCACATGCCACCAACTCCACATTCTCAGGCAACTTCAGCGCCACAGCCGTTTTCAGATAGCCCTCAATGCAAAGGCTCTAGACGCAAATATTGGTGTGAGAGCTAATTCAATCAAGGAAACACTGCATGTTGGTGAAGGGCATATTGAAGAAGGATCAGCCGAGTGGTTCTTGTGGGAGAACAACTCCATTTGGCTCCCTAACTTCACACACCATCAGGCTTCCAAGCAGCTCTCAAGGAAACTCAGTTTTCACACTCTATGCTTAGTGCAAATGTATGGCTAGGACTAAAATGAACCTGGTAGAGCATCCCACACAAACGAATGCTCCACATGCGGGTTTCACATGCCACCAACTCCACATTCACAGGCAACTTCAGCGCCACAGCCGTTTTCAGATAGCCCTCAATGCAAAGGCTCTAGACGCAAATATTGGTGTGAGAGCTAATTCAATCAAGGAAACACTGCATGTTGGTGAAGGGCATATTGAAGAAGGATCAGCCGAGTGGTTCTTGTGGGAGAACAACTCCATTTGGCTCACTAACTTCACACACCATCAGGCTTCCAAGCAGCTCTCAAGGAAACTCAGTTTTCACACTCTATGCTTAGTGCCCTTTGAGTGCATTATCTAGGAATGAACCTGGTAGAGCATCCCACACAAACGAATGCTCCACATGCGGGTTTCACATGCCACCAACTCCACATTCACAGGCAACTTCAGCGCCACAGCCATTTTCAGATAGCCCTCAATGCAAAGGCTCTAGACGCAAATATTGGTGTGAGAGCTAATTCAATCAAGGAAACACTGCATGTTGGTGAAGGGCATATTGAAGAAGGATCAGCCGAGTGGTTCTTGTGGGAGAACAACTCCATTTGGCTCACTAACTTCACACACCATCAGGCTTCCAAGCAGCTCTCAAGGAAACTCAGTTTTCACACTCTATGCTTAGTGCCCTTTGAGTGCATTATCTAGGAATGAACCTGGTAGAGCATCCCACACAAACGAATGCTCCACATGCGGGTTTCACATGCCACCAACTCCACTTTCACAGGCAACTTCAGCGCCACAGCCGTTTTCAGATAGCCCTCAATGCAAAGGCTCTAGACGCAAATATTGGTGTGAGAGCTAATTCAATCAAGGAAACACTGCATGTTGGTGAAGGGCATATTGAAGAAGGATCAGCCGAGTGGTTCTTGTGGGAGAACAACTCCATTTGGCTCCCTAACTTCACACACCATCAGGCTTCCAAGCAGCTCTCAAGGAAACTCAGTTTTCACACTCTATGCTTAGTGCCCTTTGAGTGCATTATCTAGGAATGAACCTGGTAGAGCATCCCACACAAACGAATGCTCCACATGCGGGTTTCACATGCCACCAACTCCACATTCACAGGCAACTTCAGCGCCACAGCCGTTTTCAGATAGCCCTCAATGCAAAGGCTCTAGACGCAAATATTGGTGTGAGAGCTAATTCAATCAAGGAAACACTGCATGTTGGTGAAGGGCATATTGAAGAAGGATCAGCCGAGTGGTTCTTGTGGGAGAACAACTCCATTTGGCTCACTAACTTCACACACCATCAGGCTTCCAAGCAGCTCTCAAGGAAACTCAGTTTTCACACTCTATGTTTAGTGCCCTTTGAGTGCATTATCTAGGAATGAACCTGGTAGAGCATCCCACACAAACGAATGCTCCACATGCGGGTTTCACATGCCACCAACTCCACATTCACAGGCAACTTCAGCGCCACAGCCGTTTTCAGATAGCCCTCAATGCAAAGGCTCTAGACGCAAATATTGGTGTGAGAGCTAATTCAATCAAGGAAACACTGCATGTTGGTGAAGGGCATATTGAAGAAGGATCAGCCGAGTGGTTCTTGTGGGAGAACAACTCCATTTGGCTCCCTAACTTCACACACCATCAGGCTTCCAAGCAGCTCTCAAGGAAACTCAGTTTTCACACTCTATGCTTAGTGCCCTTTGAGTGCATTATCTAGGAATGAACCTGGTAGAGCATCCCACACAAACGAATGCTCCACATGCGGGTTTCACATGCCACCAACTCCACATTCACAGGCAACTTCAGCGCCACAGCCGTTTTCAGATAGTCCTCAATGCAAAGGCTCTAGACGCAAATATTGGTGTGAGAGCTAATTCAATCAAGGAAACACTGCATGTTGGTGAAGGGCATATTGAAGAAGGATCAGCCGAGTGGTTCTTGTGGGAGAACAACTCCATTTGGCTCACTAACTTCACACACCATCAGGCTTCCAAGCAGCTCTCAAGGAAACTCAGTTTTCACACTCTATGCTTAGTGCCCTTTGTGTGCCTAGGACTGAAATAAACCTGGTAGAGCATCCCACACAAACGAATGCTCCACATGCGGGTCTCACATGCCACCAACTCCACATTCACAGGCAACTTCAGCGCCACAGCCGTTTTCAGATAGCCCTCAACGCAAAGGCTCTAGACGCAAATATTGGTGTGAGAGCTAATTCAATCAAGGAAACACTGCATGTTGGTGAAGGGCATATTGAAGAAGGATCAGCCGAGTGGTTCTTGTGGGAGAACAACTCCATTTGGCTCACTAACTTCACACACCATCAGGCTTCCAAGCAGCTCTCAAGGAAACTCAGTTTCCACACTCTATGTTTAGTGCCCTTTGAGTGCATTATCTAGGAATGAACCTGGTAGAGCATCCCACACAAACGAATGCTCCACATGCGGGTTTCACATGCAACCAACTCCACATTCACAGGCAACTTCAGCGCCACAGCTGTTTTCAGATAGCCCTCAATGCAAAGGCTCTAGACGCAAATATTGGTGTGAGAGCTAATTCAATCAAGGAAACACTGCATGTTGGTGAAGGGCATATTGAAGAAGGATCAGCCGAGTGGTTCTTGTGGGAGAACAACTCCATTTGGCTCACTAACTTCACACACCATCAGGCTTCCAAGCAGCTCTCAAGGAAACTCAGTTTTCACACTCTATGTTTAGTGCCCTTTGAGTGCATTATCTAGGAATGAACCTGGTAGAGCATCCCACACAAACGAATGCTCCACATGCGGGTTTCACATGCCACCAACTCCACATTCACAGGCAACTTCAGCGCCACAGCCGTTTTCAGATAGCCCTCAATGCAAAGGCTCTAGACGCAAATATTGGTGTGAGAGCTAATTCAATCAAGGAAACACTGCATGTTGGTGAAGGGCATATTGAAGAAGGATCAGCCGAGTGGTTCTTGTGGGAGAACAACTCCATTTGGCTCCCTAACTTCACACACCATCAGGCTTCCAAGCAGCTCTCAAGGAAACTCAGTTTTCACACTCTATGCTTAGTGCCCTTTGAGTGCATTATCTAGGAATGAACCTGGTAGAGCATCCCACACAAACGAATGCTCCACATGCGGGTTTCACATGCCACCAACTCCACATTCACAGGCAACTTCAGCGCCACAGCCGTTTTCAGATAGTCCTCAATGCAAAGGCTCTAGACGCAAATATTGGTGTGAGAGCTAATTCAATCAAGGAAACACTGCATGTTGGTGAAGGGCATATTGAAGAAGGATCAGCCGAGTGGTTCTTGTGGGAGAACAACTCCATTTGGCTCACTAACTTCACACACCATCAGGCTTCCAAGCAGCTCTCAAGGAAACTCAGTTTTCACACTCTATGCTTAGTGCCCTTTGTGTGCCTAGGACTGAAATAAACCTGGTAGAGCATCCCACACAAACGAATGCTCCACATGCGGGTCTCACATGCCACCAACTCCACATTCACAGGCAACTTCAGCGCCACAGCCGTTTTCAGATAGCCCTCAACGCAAAGGCTCTAGACGCAAATATTGGTGTGAGAGCTAATTCAATCAAGGAAACACTGCATGTTGGTGAAGGGCATATTGAAGAAGGATCAGCCGAGTGGTTCTTGTGGGAGAACAACTCCATTTGGCTCACTAACTTCACACACCATCAGGCTTCCAAGCAGCTCTCAAGGAAACTCAGTTTCCACACTCTATGTTTAGTGCCCTTTGAGTGCATTATCTAGGAATGAACCTGGTAGAGCATCCCACACAAACGAATGCTCCACATGCGGGTTTCACATGCCACCAACTCCAGATTCACAGGCAACTTCAGCGCCACAGCTGTTTTCAGATAGCCCTCAATGCAAAGGCTCTAGACGCAAATATTGGTGTGAGAGCTAATTCAATCAAGGAAACACTGCATGTTGGTGAAGGGCATATTGAAGAAGGATCAGCCGAGTGGTTCTTGTGGGAGAACAACTCCATTTGGCTCACTAACTTCACACACCATCAGGCTTCCAAGCAGCTCTCAAGGAAACTCAGTTTTCACACTCTATGTTTAGTGCCCTTTGAGTGCATTATCTAGGAATGAACCTGGTAGAGCATCCCACACAAACGAATGCTCCACATGCGGGTTTCACATGCCACCAACTCCACATTCACAGGCAACTTCAGCGCCACAGCCGTTTTCAGATAGTCCTCAATGCAAAGGCTCTAGACGCAAATATTGGTGTGAGAGCTAATTCAATCAAGGAAACACTGCATGTTGGTGAAGGGCATATTGAAGAAGGATCAGCCGAGTGGTTCTTGTGGGAGAACAACTCCATTTGGCTCACTAACTTCACACACCATCAGGCTTCCAAGCAGCTCTCAAGGAAACTCAGTTTTCACACTCTATGTTTAGTGCCCTTTGAGTGCATTATCTAGGAATGAACCTGGTAGAGCATCCCACACAAACGAATGCTCCACATGCGGGTTTCACATGCCACCAACTCCACATTCACAGGCAACTTCAGCGCCACAGCCGTTTTCAGATAGCCCTCAATGCAAAGGCTCTAGACGCAAATATTGGTGTGAGAGCTAATTCAATCAAGGAAACACTGCATGTTGGTGAAGGGCATATTGAAGAAGGATCAGCCGAGTGGTTCTTGTGGGAGAACAACTCCATTTGGCTCACTAACTTCACACACCATCAGGCTTCCAAGCAGCTCTCAAGGAAACTCAGTTTTCACACTCTATGCTTAGTGCCCTTTGCATGGCTAGGAGTGAAATGAACCTGGTAGAGCATCCCACACAAACGAATGCTCCACATGCGGGTTTCACATGCCACCAACTCCACATTCACAGGCAACTTCAGCGCCACAGCCGTTTTCAGATAGCCCTCAATGCAAAGGCTCTAGACGCAAATATTGGTGTGAGAGCTAATTCAATCAAGGAAACACTGCATGTTGGTGAAGGGCATATTGAAGAAGGATCAGCCGAGTGGTTCTTGTGGGAGAACAACTCCATTTGGCTCACTAACTTCACACACCATCAGGCTTCCAAGCAGCTCTCAAGGAAACTCAGTTTTCACACTCTATGCTTAGTGCCCTTTGCATGGCTAGGAGTGAAATGAACCTGGTAGAGCATCCCACACAAACGAATGCTCCACATGCGGGTTTCACATGCCACCAACTCCACATTCACAGGCAACTTCAGCGCCACAGCCGTTTTCAGATAGCCCTCAATGCAAAGGCTCTAGACGCAAATATTGGTGTGAGAGCTAATTCAATCAAGGAAACACTGCATGTTGGTGAAGGGCATATTGAAGAAGGATCAGCCGAGTGGTTCTTGTGGGAGAACAACTCCATTTGGCTCACTAACTTCACACACCATCAGGCTTCCAAGCAGCTCTCAAGGAAACTCAGTTTTCACACTCTATGCTTAGTGCCCTTTGAGTGCATTATCTAGGAATGAACCTGGTAGAGCATCCCACACAAACGAATGCTCCACATGCGGGTTTCACATGCCACCAACTCCACATTCACAGGCAACTTCAGCGCCACAGCCGTTTTCAGATAGCCCTCAATGCAAAGGCTCTAGACGCAAATATTGGTGTGAGAGCTAATTCAATCAAGGAAACACTGCATGTTGGTGAAGGGCATATTGAAGAAGGATCAGCCGAGTGGTTCTTGTGGGAGAACAACTCCATTTGGCTCACTAACTTCACACACCATCAGGCTTCCAAGCAGCTCTCAAGGAAACTCAGTTTTCACACTCTATGCTTAATGCCCTTTGTGTGCCTAGGACTGAAATGAAGCTTGGTCAGCATCCCACACAAACGAATGCTCCACATGCGGGTTTCACATGCCACCAACTCCACATTCACAGGCAACTTCAGCGCCACAGCCGTTTTCAGATAGCCCACAATGCAAAGGCTCTAGACGCAAATATTGGTGTGAGAGCTAATTCAATCAAGGAAACACTGCATGTGGGTGAAGGGCATATTGAAGAAGGATAAGCCGAGTGGTTCTTGTGGGAGAACAACTCCATTTGGCTCACTAACTTCACACACCATCAGGCTTCCAAGCAGCTCTCAAGGAAACTCAGTTTCCACACTCTATGCTTAGTGCCCTTTGAGTGCATTATCTAGGAATGAACCTGGTAGAGCATCCCACACAAACGAATGCTCCACATGCGGGTTTCACATGCCACCAACTCCACATTCACAGGCAACTTCAGCGCCACAGCCGTTTTCAGATAGCCCTCAATGCAAAGGCTCTAGACGCAAATATTGGTGTGAGAGCTAATTCAATCAAGGAAACACTGCATGTTGGTGAAGGGCATATTGAAGAAGGATCAGCCGAGTGGTTCTTGTGGGAGAACAACTCCATTTGGCTCACTAACTTCACACACCATCAGGCTTCCAAGCAGCTCTCAAGGAAACTCAGTTTTCACACTCTATGCTTAGTGCCCTTTTTATTGCTAGGAGTGAATATGAACCTGGTAGAGCATCCCACACAAACGAATGCTCCACATGCGGGTTTCACATGCCACCAACTCCACATTCACAA